>NW_019733349.1:205364-238795 GCF_002891405.2 Cryptotermes secundus
TTTTATAAATGGACACTTGATGGAGGGCAGTGCAATGGTTGAACCTGATTAATACACCTGAGGATGGCAGAATGATGCCGAAACATGTAGTGTGAAGTGACAAGTGAAGTTGTATGCACTAAAAGATGGTTAATATATACACATTATGGATACTCGAAAATGCTTCATATTTCAGGACAGAACGGCCTAATAGGCTCAACCCTTAGAGATGACGATGACGTAATATCATGCAGGATTTTGTTATTGTGCTATTAAACTCTAGAAATCGGGATATCTCGGTATAGAGATGAGGTACAGGCTGAACGGATCGGCAGGGTCAAGGGACTTCTTTCTTCTCTGCAGCGTCCAGGCGGGCTCTGGGGCCCTACTATCCAATGGATACCGTCAGCCTCTTTCCTCGGAGTAAAAGGGCTGGATCGTGAAGCTGACCACTCACTTCCATCTAGTGCCGACATTCATAATAAATGTAGCTATACCTTAACTTCTCCATATGCCTTCTTGGCGTGGTACCGAACTAATTAAGCACAGGGACAAATCAAACTTCAACTTTGTTATTACAATCCTGGTTGTGCACAATTTTACCTTTTAGCTTGCACAGTATTAAAACAATTAATCAAGAGCATATTTTAGTGAACAAGTGAGCTAACTCTCCATGCTCTACTTCCGGCACGCTAAGCTTCTAGCAAATTCATTCACACAAAACTCATGAGACGTAGGTCCGTGCAAGTTGTTTCAACTAGTTTCTGATAGATACAAAAGTTCGTGACCTCCATAAATTGTCTGGGTTGTACTTGGTTTTGTATTACAAATCTTTTTGAAAGGATCGAATAAAACGTTGCTTCATGACACAGAACACCTGCGGATGCTGTGATCGTGTACTAACTTCCATCGTTGCAACCTGCTGTCTTTCATGCTGTGATGGCATTCACGGGGCTCCAGTGATATGTTGCCAGCAAACTGGCTAGAAACGGCACGTCCTCTGCTTGTCCACACTCTGGGATATCTATTGCCCAAGAGACGAGACGCGGACGGCCGAACATATGAAAATTTGTTCATCTGTCACAGAGAATGTTGGTGATTTTGACTTTCAATTACGGTGTTTACCATATTGTAATTACCGATGTGTTGAACTGTTCACATAACAAAACAATTAATCACATAAACATGAGCTCACAACATAGACTACATATGTGCAGTACTGATAATAGATGGGACTGAAAGTCGCGGTTAAGTGTTTAACATCCCTGCTTCGTATGTTGGAGTTATCGGGTTCGATACACAGCCTGAAGACAAGCTATCCCAACTGAGATGTTCATGTTTTCTAAAGCTCGCCAGACAATTGCTGGAGTTGTGCCGTAACATGGACCACAACAACTCCCTTTCAACTACCTACACGTAACTGTCCTCATTCGATGTTACGCAACTTCTCTAACAGAGAAAATCATCTCTAATTAAGCTGAGATACAACAAACAAAAACATTTTTTTTATTGAAGAGTTCTGTCTTCTGGGATGTAATGTCAGTTGAAAGTCAGCCGACGTTTCGGAGGAACATGTCTCCTATACCTTCAACTTTGAAGCAAGAAACTAGCATGGAGACGGCAAAAAAAAAAAGAGAGCTTGCAAGGCTTGACCTTTAACCCTTAACAAGATGGCGGTATGTTCCTCCAGAACGTCGGTTGGCATTTAACGGACTACACGGCGTTACACCCCAGAAGACAGAAACGTCAGTGTGAGAACTTAAATTCCCAAACAGCGGTTCTTCCCGTTATATTCTAAGAAGTAGTAGGAATATTGTGATGTGTGAATCCATTGCATAGGTAACTGCTTCTTAACACACGTATCTGGGGCGACCAGCTGGAACAGTCGGTTGTTGAGCAATGCTCGGTAAACACGGCCTGAAAGCCGGAATGCAGGAGTCAAAGCCAGACGTCGATTGCCAGCCAACGATTCAATAAGCATTGTTCTCATAGCAACGCAGACGTTTCCTGCACAACGGAAGTGTCGTTTTCGTGATAACGAATAGCTAAATTGTTAGATTAGGTGTCCCCTATTCGGTACGCCAGGCAAATATAAAGTAGCAGCAATAGCAGTAACGAAGTAACACGGTAAACCGCCAGTCCTGAAGTAACTCTGACTGACTGACTGACTGACTGACTGACTGATTGACTGACGAAGTAGCCGTGTGGATGTGGGTTCGAATACCTCCACCGTGACCCTGCGAGGCGTAGGAGGCGACGAAAAGGGAAGTCTCAAATTTGAGACAATAATATATGGTTTCGAGTACCAAGGGACTCAGACCCGAGAAAGACTGCGCTACCAGCAGCATGTACAGAAGACAGACCCGTTCACTCTTCAGAGAGGGCGCCCACAAAAACAAGACCGTAACTGTCAAACAGTAATAAAGATCTGGCCGCAAGCCCCAGATGGGTGCTTTATGCCATGACAGACTGGCCGACTGACCGTCGGTCGTAAAATGAGACTCAGACTCAGCGAAGTGAGAAGAGAGTCGGCAGTGAATAGGCGTGCTTTCGAGAACTAAGCAGAATTCGAGAAGACTAGAGGCTAAACTCCCGTACAAGATCACGACAACAGTGAGAGATTCATTATCCAGAAGGAGTTCAATGTGTGAACTGTTACAATCCAGTGTCATTGTAATAGAGTTGCACAATCAACGAAGCAGCGTTTCCCGGTGATAGACAACAGAAGGTTCACTGCGTAGCAACGGCCGCGGATATATAACAAAGTAATGCATTCGCCGAGACAGTACTGGGATAGCCGTCACCGAAGACAGCCACAGCCAAGGACAGTATAAGCATTGAAGTAGAGACAGAAGTCAAGCGATTTCGTTATTCAGTATTCAGTATAGAGGGGGTGGGTTTCCCCATGCACCGCGACTAATAGTCTATTGTACGTCCCCCTTTAATTTCTACTGTCTCCATACCCTACCGATACTGGTGCCCGCTATCTCCCCTTTCTGCCAGCGAGGTCGGCCCTCTACTGGCAGTGGTACCTGATAACTTTCCCCGTCTACCGGAGGCATTGGAAACTACTTGGGCGGGAACCATTTTGCCCAATTTTGTTCAGAGGTCTCCTAGAGACTTGAGGATCTTTTACGTGCCGTAAATCTACGACACGGGACCCACAGCTTAAAGTCCCTTCCGCCCTTAAAAATTCCACGACCTCCGCCGGGTTTGAACCCGCGTACCTTGAGTCATGAGGTGGGAACGTTACTCCTAGACTATGGAGGCCGCTAAGTCAGCGATACTGCGAGTAATAATAATTGTAAGGTGTGTAAGATGGAGTGTCCAATAAAGATTCGCTAAATCCGAGACCCACGTAAAGTTATTTGTCGCGTGACATACCCAACACGTGACAATACACGTATGTACTTTATACAGTGTCAAACAGTAGGACTATAACGAAATAGTTGGGACTGATATAAAAGAAAGTAATCTTAATCAAACCTCAAATCTTACAAAGTAGTCTTTTTTACTTCAAGGCATTTTCCTACCATTTATAGACAGGAACTGCGTAAAACCATGAGAAAATCTATCCAGGATGACACATTTCCCGGCTGAGATTTGAACCGGGGACAGAGAAGAGTGCGCTACTAAAGCACGAACAACTAATAACCTAAAGAATATAAATATTAATATCACTGAAATGAGGCGGTGGTGACAGCAGTAGCATTGGTATTTATTTTTTCTTCTTCATCTTCGTTCACACTTTGGAACATAAGGCTGATTTCTCAGTTTCATAGATAAATTTTACAGACGGTAAGACTCATGTTATATTTTAGCGTCCTGTTGCACTGATTTAAGTCCATGATTTATTTAATCCGTCTTGCACATACCCAGGAAGCCCAACAGTATCACACACGCAGTCGCAGGAGCACGACACAACAAAAGCACAACACACAAGATAGTGAAGGAGTGCTCCAACAAAGGAGAATGGGCGTGACTGACGTAGTGAGGGGCGACGTAGCGATGTGGTATCCTGAACAATTTTAATATTTTTAACGTTTGACAATGTATATGATAGATACATATTTTAGTTATTTTAATGTGTGAACATGGCATGCAATGAACTGGTTTGACGTGGATAAGTAAGCACCTGAAGATGGCATTATTATGCCGAAACATGTAGTGCGAGGGAGAGAAGGAAATAAATGAGTGTATGCACTGCAAGACGGATTAAATAAATCATGGACGGTAAGACTCCTTGGACGGGTAATCAGCTCTGTCTAACACAGGATAAACGAGTACACATACCAAACATCCATGCCTTGTGTGGGATTCAAACCACGATCCCGGCTTCCGAGCGAGCGAAGACAGTACATGCCTTAGACCACTCGGCTACCGTGACCGGTTGTGTAATCATAGTCATCACAAAATCCCACCACGAAATCCTAACCTGACTCAGCTGAACCCGGTTGGAACCTTCACACTGAATTTCTCTCTCGTATGCCGAACTTTCGTTAATAATAAAAGCATATATCTCCTGGCTAGACGAGTAGCTATAAGCTGTTCTTAGAAGGCTGTACCATGGACTTGACAGTAGCAGAATACGTGAGTCACAATGCTGTTTCGTATGCTTCTGGCGTCAACTCAGGTCAGTCACAATTCCATCCCCCAGAAATTCACAGCAAATTCTAATTGTTATTAATCCATTAACATTAACACTAGCATCATGATGTTGCATTTATATCAAGTGTCTGATCTGAATGCTCCACTCTGCATATACGCATTTCCGTCTGCTTCACACATTAAATTCTCTTTCGTGTGATTTCATTTTTACAGGTTACATTTCTTGAGATGGTTAGACCCACTGTTTTAATAACCTGCAGTACAAAACTGACCGTTATTTTTAGCGAAGCATAATTATGGACTTGTACAAGGAATACTGATAAGGTTGATAGTTACAAGAACGGTGATATTTATCTCTCTCCCCCACTTTGGAACACGGGGCTGATTTCTCATTTTCATTGACCATTTTTACAGAGGTAAGACTCCTTGCAGGGTGATCAGTCCGTCGCAAGGCCTTTGCCTAAACACAGGACAACACAAACACAAAATAAACTTATACACACACACCAAATATCCATGCCTTGTGTAGGATTCGAACCCACGATTCCGGCTTCCGAGAGAGCACAGTACATGCCTTACGCCGCTCGGCTACCATGACCGGCAGAATTGTAATTTACTTGACAGATTTCATGTCAGGACCATGAATAATCATGAAGCTG
The DNA here is from genome assembly GCF_002891405.2 of Cryptotermes secundus. Lineage (NCBI taxonomy): Eukaryota > Metazoa > Arthropoda > Insecta > Blattodea > Kalotermitidae > Cryptotermes > Cryptotermes secundus. The sequence goes on from NW_019733349.1 coordinate 210,611, forward strand.
AAAAGTGTTGTTATTCACAATGTGTAGATGGATTGTGCACTGATAATGTTCCAAAGAATAGTTCTACTTCCCTTATAACATCAGAGCTCACTTGCTTTCGTGAGCTCATTTATTATCCACTTTTATTTCCGATAACAGTGTTTAATAGAGGACCTGTTCCACTCTTCCTCCATTTAATTGAAATTAACATAAAATATAAATTACATTCTTTCTTTTAAACAGAATTTTCAGAGTTTATATTCTTCATATTTATTCATCCATTATCAAAAATACTGTTGAGAATTTAACTTCTCTTTTACCAAATAAAACCCAGTACAAATGTTTGTTCCTTTTCACTCTGTTCAGCGAAGCATTCTCCAGTCTTCCCTATCCGTCTTATAGTTTGATCAATTCTTGCCGGCTCCTAACATGTACCAACCCCGGACTACATTAAAGCTCGTTACTTGCGAATTGAAAGGAATTCATTATTAAATATACAGGTACATCAGAAATGTTCGATCCCTAGAAAATGAAATAAAATTTAGTTCAGAAATCAAACTGTAGCCTCCTGCTCACTTTGGTTCCTCACTCGCGGATTTTTCTACAACGAAAATTGACGCGATACGTATCTCCGAACCGTCGGTTCACACAATATCACACGGCGCCACATCCCAGAAGACGGCATTCCTCAACTTGTAAGTTGATCATCACATGCTACTAATTAAATTCACGAACATGTAATATATTCCCGGAGAATTTCAATATTATCCTACTACATGATCTGTAGTTTACGCAAGAGGTTTCTTCATCAAAACGTTGTTGGATTTCTTATAATACTTATAAAGGCCACATTCCTACCACCATAATAATTCTAATAATATGGGCCGTACATATCATGAAGTTCGTCTTCAGCAAAACTCTTCCTTCCTCCAGTTTCGCCCAAATACATATCCCAGCTTTCTATTTCCAGTGCTTGGGGTTTGTGTTCTTCCATGAGAATAAAATGACCGTGATATATATGTACATGTGTGGGTGTATGTGTTGGCGTGTTCTCTAGTTTCTGCAATATGAGATTCGTGAAAAGATAATTCACAGCTTGCTTCTTCCATATCAGTGCCCTGTTATTTATCACTAACACTGTTAATGAAGTTATTAAAATTCACATAGAAGAAAAAATGCACGTAAATACAGGCATGAGGTACATGTGTAATTGCGGAACTAAGCAATTTCATTAAGTACAAATATTGTGTTTCTGGACATTATACATCGTCCTGCTCTTATTTAAAACACACGACGTTTCGGAGACTGGATTTTGTCTCCGTCTTCAGGTGGAATATATTCAGTTGGGCCAAATCGATAGAGCTAGTCCTTAGCTCCGGACACGAGCAAGGACACGGGCATGACATATAAAACAAGCACAGCACAAACAGTCTGTGGGAATTAAGACAAGACAAGACAGACATACATTTATGAACAAGGGACGACACCCCGTGTGAGGTGAAATAACATGCACCAAAATAACGTGGGTATAATAGAAACTTTAAAGGATTTTATCTGGCTTTACCTCAAAAAGAGGACTACAGCGTGTGATTTCAACACGAACTAAGACAGTGTAGCAGTTTTAACACAATTTATTAAAATATTTGTAATATATCAAGACACCTGAAGATGGCCGTTTGGGGCCGAAAAATGTAGTGTCAAGGTGTATAACGTTAAACTAAAATTGAGTGGTGAGTGGAAGAGTGTTGCAATATTAACTGACGAGAAATATTGGACGTTAAGTTGAACAATTGAAACGGAATGCTGAAATACAGAATTAAGACAAAATTTACAAATATTAAAATACTTCATACACGTGAGGCCTAGCACCTATATCTGTGCATTATTTCACGGTTATTGTTGTTAATATCAGAACAATGTCAGAATATAAGTCATTGCTAAAAAGACAAATTCTCTGCATGGTAACAAAATACGTTTTCTACGTCAGTCTACTCAACGTACCAATGGAAGAATTATTACAGATCATAAGAAATAGACTCAGTACTGATTCTCTTTTCCCAGAATGCTCGCCTTTACAAGCTTAAGACATAATGGAATTATTGGATATCTGTTGGACAACCACGTGCTTCTACTTTGAGGAGAAATTCTATCAGCAAAAGAGAGTATGAAAATGGGAAACTTACTCTCTCCGATGGTCAGTAATATATTTATGGAATAATTTGAGGAAATAACATTGGATACAGCAGACACAAACCCGCTCAGGTATATCAACGATACATTTGTGGTTTGGCCACATGGACCAGCATCACTGCAGCAATTTCTTCAGCACATCAACAGCCTCAGACCTACAATAAAATTTACAATGGAGTTGAAGCTAAAGGCACTTCCGTTCTTGGACCAGGAAATTAAGAACATAAAACATGATCTGCTGCTTAATGAATATCCACAAGTATTCGTTGACTCCGTAATGAAGCCATCGCGAAGCAACCGCCTTTCTTCAGATATACCAGGGCACAGTCATTATCCCGTATGTTAATGATGTCTCCGAGAAATTCAGAAGCATTTTAAACCGTTTCAACGTCAGGACCATTTTTAAAACTAAACATACACTCCGTGAGACAGTGATGAAAAGTGGCTCGGTTAGGTATGCCCAGTAGACGAGGCAGTGTGTGTACAGCATCCAACGTGATTGTGGTAGATGTCGTATCGGCGAAGCAAGTGGACCTTTAGAAGTACGCGTTAAGCAACGCAAATATAACCTGACTCAAGGTCTGCTTGAAAACTCTGAACGATTGTGCTAAAATATTAGTCAAAGTGCAATCCGCTATGATGTCCCTTTACTGGACGAAACATTTTGGATCATTGAGAAAATACTATGTTTTAATTGTGGAAAGTATTTATCTTATTTGATTATTTTGATTATTAAATATAGTTACCACAGTGAGGAGCTTCATAACGTGTACTCTTCTTCAAGTATAATTAGAATGATCAAGTCAAGGAGGATGAGGTGGGCAGGGCATGTAGCACGAATGGGGGAGACGAGGAATGTGTATAGGATATTGGTGGGAAAGCCAGAAGGAAAGAGACCACTGGGAAGACCAATTAAAATGGATCTTACAGAGATAGGATGGGATGGCATGGATTGAATTGATCTGGTTCAGAATAGGAACCAGTGGAGGGCTCTTGTGAATATGGTAATGAACCTTCGGGTTCCATGAAATGCTGGGAAACACTTGAGTAGCTGCAGAATTGGCGGCTCCTCCAGAAGGGCTCAGCTCCATGAGTAAGTAAGTAAGTAAATATAATAACTTACTTACTTAATCCGTTCCTCTTATATCGTATGGCGTCGAGGTTGTTTTTTTTTTATTTTAATCATTTTACAGACGGTAGGACTCCTTGGACGAGTGATCAGCTCGTTGCAAGGCCGCTACACACAGAACAACACAAACACAGAATAAACACATACACATACCAAACATCTATACCTTCTGTTGGATTCGAACCCACGATCCCAGCTTTTGAGCGAGCAAAGACAGTGCATGTCTCAGACCGTTGGGCTACCGTGACCGTAATTAAATATAATACAGTAAAATATGTTACAATGGTATAAAATCCAATTGAGAAAAGTTCATATTTCTCTTTGATAATTTCCAACATCCGTTCCTTTTAGAATTTTCTTATTTACAATTTCCTTTCCCTTCTTTGGGACAAATAATTCGACTACAACCTAGACTGGGCTATACAGGAAGCTGGTACAGAACCCGTATCCAATAAACAGAAGGCCTGGCGGAACACGACGCACCGAATACCGCAACACCGCAGTGTGGGAGGGCAACAGTTTGAGGTGCACCGGGTTGTGGCGACAAAACACCGCTCCCGTGAGAGGCTCTGTAATTGAAATGGACGGCTGCAAATAAAATACTGCAGGATCAGGCGACGAGAAATATATATCGGCACCCGAGGATCCTCACTGCAGGTTAAGACCAGGAGTCAATCTTCATTACAAAGAGAGCCACCCAGCCATAAGCATGGGCTGTACATGCAACGTTCTGAGGCACAGCTGTTCATCCAGCATTGAGGAATTGCTGTAATCCGTAGACGGCTCGCTTCTGAACCTTTCTTTATTTATTTCTACAAACAAAGCACAGGAAATGCAGATTATAATTTGAAAGGCAACAGCAGCTACTGTGTCTAGGTACAGTAGCGAGAACTTGGCGCTGAGTAAATCGGAAAGAACGAAAATTGAAACAGCAGAAGTGAGCTTCTTAAGGAATGTCTCTGGAGATGCACTTAGAACCATGCACTTAGAACGACAAAGCGCAACGCATTAAAAAATCAAGCTGTAGAGGAAAAACAAGTGGCATAATTAGGTCTTAAGAATGATCCTTTTAAGAGTGATCTCAAAAGTTGTGGCTTACAAACCAAGTAATGTTGGACGAAGGCTATGTAGCTCAGGCTGTTAGTCGCTGATTCCAACTGCGGCGGCCCTGGCTCGAGTCCAGCTCAGGTTATGTGGGATTTGTGGTGGACAAAACGGCGCTAGGGCAGGATTTCTCCGAGTATTTCGGTTTCCCTTGCCAATTCTCATTTCATCGACTGTTCCACACTCACCATCCATCATCCGGGGCTGATTAAATAGGCTAGTTAATGGCCGACGTATGAAGTGGACTCAAGTCTCACCCCAACCCCCCAAAAAATAGAAAACGTTGGACGACCGAGAAGAAAACGGAAGGATAGTCTCTTAAGACGGAACAGGATAACTGAGCCTTTCTTGAATTATATGAAAATTATGATAAACATGTATTAAAATCACTCATCGTTTTAGTATTGCGTTTTAAAGTCCTGAAGGCAACCCAACGCATTTACAATGATTCTAGGTGAATGCTGGGTTTGAAATTAAGTCGCAATTGATAACTGAAGTCAGTAACGTACTCTTCGATTGGACATAAGCTCACCTCACGAGCAGTGACAAGCGCAGAGCATTTGTGGGAACATAATTGGAAAAGAAATGCCGAAGTACAGCTGGTGAGATTGTTTTTTTCCCAAATTCCACATGTGTTTTTCTGTAATTGAAATACAAACTCCGTGATAAAAATCCGTCATTTACACACATGTCACAATCTTCCGGACTATTGTGATCTGGAATAAGCTTGGGAAAGGGACGTGTTGTAATGACTGACTGTGAAAATTATTAGGTGGCCGACCTTGCGCAAATTATTTACTTAAATTAGAACCTGTGAGAAATAATAAATTAATATCCTGTCCACAATAAGATAAAGCTATGGTGGTACTGATGAATCCGGCTGCGACAGCATTCGTGTGGAGCTGAACAACAACCTAAAGATAAGGACAACTAAGTCTTCTTATCATACAAGAATATAGTTCACTGGCCCAAACACCTCATATGAGTGGCATAAAACAGCGCCTTCAAAATAAAAGGGACACAATGCTCTATTGTTCCGACAGCAATCACATTTGTAATTACATTGTGAAACAAACTTCTGTTGCAGGTTAATTAAAATTGTAGCTGTATTGTCGTCTTATTGATCCACTGCCCAATTTCACGGCCATTGAAGCAATTTTACAGCAATGATTAATCTCGGCAATCTAGCAACCATCCCGCAAAAGGTAAAAAAAATTGAACCAGTTCACGACGTACACTCTGGAACTTCGTGTTGCCTATCCCAATTTGCTAGCAAGTAATGAAGTTGCCTCCTACGACTCTTCCATGTTTTTATTACAACGCAATTGCCTAGCGACGAGTTAAAACGATGTATTCTCTATTGTTGCCTGTATTCGTTGCTGTGAGAATGTTTACGGGGTCGTTGCCTAGCAATGATGACATTTTTCTGTTTTTGTAGAAACGGCCTAAATGTCACAATATTATCCTCCGACATACAGCAGTTTCTTCTGTCTGATCTCTTACCTTCAGTTCTTGCAATTTTTTTTTGTTTCTTATTTCTGCCATGCATGCCACACACACTGTCCGTCTCATTCGTTGAAGTCACGGATCCTGTGCAACATTCTGTAACGCTAAGTAATACGGTGACTTGTTGTTAGTCTCTCGCTCAATTTCCAGTTTTCAGAAATTGTTGTTTAATAATCTACGAATCAATCAACTTTATTACATTCTGAGTTTGTTTCCACGTTCCAAACACATTTACCTTCAAAAAGGGCCGGGCTGCGTCAGAACAGACTTTCAGGTGATATAAGAATATAAATATATTGCGAGTATTTGCTTTTTTATTGATACAAAAACAATTCTCTCATGGACAGTGTTTCCGACAGGAGTCTATGCAGTCTTGCAATTATAAATTGAATTACAAAAATCACTACAATATAATCACAGTGTGCTGTTTCAGCCAACACGAGAAGTATTCGATATTTTCAATAAATGAATCATAAGAGGCTGGTTACTGTTTTGAAACATTGCAGACGCAGGCCAGCTGTTGAGGGTTTGGCTTTTACGTAATCGGGACATGAATATTTAAAGAAGAGTTGACGTTCGGCATCCTCCAGCCTTAAATCTGAACAAAACGTGACGTCTGGAGAACATAGGGACTAAAACACGTAAACTGTATAGGAACAAACAGACGGAAAGGAGGCCTGAGTAATAAATAAAGTACAGTTCCTTACTAAATATATTCAGCTATTTCAGTAAGTTTACGGGGAAAAGTAAATTCATGGCTCCCTCCATGTCCTCCTCCTATTAACGTCCGAATTAATTAAAGGATTTTCATGACAGTATGATGACAATGTCATAAGAAGAAATTCCACATTTCTTTAATTTTCTGTCATCAAGAATACAAACATGGCGACGTTGTGAACTTGTCGCGTCAATTAATGTAGACTCATGAAAGGTTGCGTGGTAACAGATGTTTGAAGGAAGTGCTCAATTGTTATTTCAACGTAAACTGTAAAACAGCAATTTGGCTATGCGAAATCTGTATTTAAATTTATGTTTCATTTTTTAAGTTTGTTGTTTAGCAACGCTGTCTTTTTTTAGAAAATACAGCGCTAATAAAATGATGAATAATGAAGATGAACGGTTGGTGAAATCAGAATTGACGGTATAAACCCAAGTACTCATAGGTAACCTGCACAAATGTCCGCTTTGTCCACCACAAATCCCATAAGACTTTAACCTGGTATCAAACCCGGTTTTTCGCGGTGAGAAGCCGTAGACTAACCTCCTGATCCGTGGCTGTAATTGCAAAAAGAGATAAGACATGAAACAGTCAATTGAAAAAAACAAGTCATCATAAATATGTTACGTAAATTTTGCAGTAAATTAGGCGTCGTTAAACAAAAATTCGAATAGGACAAATGTTTTTAGTATAGCACTCATTTTTAACACTTGTGGCGGGACATAGAAATGTTACTTAACGTAAGCTGAAAAACTAAGTTACTTTCATTTTTAAAACAAAATATCAGATGTAAAGACACACCTCCAAACCATCGGTGTTCTTATATATGAGTATATGTCAAAGGCATGTGCATAAAATGGGGTTGTTTCTAAGACTGAACAGCGGTGAAGGAAAAGCAAGTAGACAGACGAACATATCAAATCTGGTCTGCATAGAGGCAGAGAGTGGCCGCAAGGTCCTGTTTCCCCTACTAAAATATGATATATTGATTTAGATCATACAGGATACTTGCAAAAGTACATATATGCTTTTTTCAGTTACATGAAGGCATGACATGAGCAAGTTACACCATTGAAGAACGACTTCATACCCGTGTTCGAAACCATGAACTGCTACCCAGAGGGAAGACTACGAACGATCTAATTCTGTATTTCGAGGAATGATTCCACCGGAAATTCCCAATCAAAACAGACGCTTATGCGATGGTAGCATTAAATTCTAAATCAAGGAGGGTGCGATAGGCAGGACGTGTAGCACGAATGGGGGAGAATAGGAATATACAAGTATATAGGATATTTGTGGGAAAGGCAGAAGGAAAAGACCACTGGGAAGACCAAGACGTAGGTGGGTGGAAAATGTTAAAATGGATCTTAGAGAGATAGGATGGCAAGAATTGAATTTATCTGGCTCAAGATAGGGACTAGTGGAAGGCTCTTGTGAAAACGATAATGAACCTTCGGGTTCCGTAAAATGCTGAGAACTTCTTGAGTACGTGCACAATAGGCAGCTTCTCAAGAAGCAGCTCCATAGTGAGTGAGTGAGTGAGCTTTAAACTCTTTTCAACAGGCAACATAAAAGCAAGACCCAGAAGGCCATCAACCGAAAGCCAAAAATGTGAAACTGTCGGGGATTCCATTGCCACGTCACCGAAAAGTAGGTCCGTAAACGAGCGGAGGCACTTTAAATATATTGCAAAAAGGCACAAAACTTTATCTAAAATGGCACCCATATCGCCCAAAATTCGTTCAGAAGTTATCAAGCAATGCCTAAAACCGGGACGGGATGCACATGCGACGATAATTTATACAATTGGCACGATAACGAAACGCGGTAAGGCCATTTCCAGTGACGAATGTGCCATATACTGAAAGTGCTTCTCACAGAACGTTGTGGGCTGGTAAAAGATGAACCCATACTGTCATAGGGAATAGGAAAATAACCCTCCACATGTCATGGTATGGTCTGGGACGGCCAATAGGTGATTATTTGGATGATATTATTTTGTTGGCCCAGTTAATAAGCACATAAATTTGGACATGCTGCATTTCTAGCTCTCACTAGAACTAGCCCTCACTAGAAATCTAGAACCTTGGCACTATGAAGAATATTTGATTCCATCGGTATGGGGGCCGGCACACTTTTGTACCGCTGTAATGGAATGGCTGGATGCTGGATTGGCCGCGCCATGCCTGTGCTTTCTACTCCACTTGCTTGGCTATCGCATGGCCCTCACCTCTCTGCACGTGACAATTCCCACTTGGGACTACATAAGGAGATTGTTGCAAGACAGCGTTACGTAACCACTGATGACCACAAAGAAACTGTAATACTTACTTTCAATTGTGTCAGCATTCAAGTGCTTCGGAAAATGTCCGACAGAAAACGACAGAATTAAATCTGTTACGAGAATGAATGAGCTCAAATGGGCTCTCTAGAAAATTAAGGTTTGCATTACATACTGTCGAATATTGTAATTACATTTTCACTCTTATTTACATTTTTACATTTGTACAGTACGATAAAACAAATACGTGTATATTAATTTTACTGTAGGTAATGAAATTTCACGCCGATCCCAGTGGCCGCGCGGTCTACGGTATGAACCGTCTTCGCCCGCTCGAACACTGGGATCGTGTGGATGTTGTATGCTTCGATTCTGTGTTTGTGTTGTCTTTTGAAGGTAGCGGCCTTGCGACGGGATGATCCCTCGTCAAAAATACCTACCGACTCTCTATAAAATTAAGGATCTGACGTGCAACGCCGTTTTTCGGACACCCTATGTCCCGGAGAGAGCAACAGGAAATTATTATTATTATTATTATTATTATTTGTTTGTTTGTTTGTTTGTTTGTTTACTTGTCTGCATTATTATGTTTTCCTCCAGTGCTTACCTGTAATTTGTCTTTGACTATGTTGTGTTTATCCATATTGTAATTACTTGTGTCTACCCTGTGCTCTGTCTGTAATTGGCCTTGCGGCTGTTGACTCGGCACATAAATAATAAAGAATTGAATTGAAATATTATTATTATTATCATCATCATCACTTGTCACAGGTTTATTTCCTGGTATTCCTTTTCTTGAACCAGTGATGCACCTCACCACTCAGGCTTCAAGCTTCGCACTGTAGCACTTTCCGTAGTATGTGTGATGTTCCCAGGATAGCTGTTTTTTGCAGTGAATCTATGGAGTGCTTACCAGGAATTAGTTCCAAATNAACTTTATCATGCCTTACTATATATTCGTTCTTCGCCAAAACGGGACATCCTGATGTTAAATGGTCTATGGTTTCTTCGTATTCTTTACACAGTCGACATTTACTTCCGATCTCTTCTTTCAATATTTTTCTCTTATTATTATTATTATTATTATTATTATTATTATTATTAGTTACACAAGATGGGGTGCAATGTCAGACTTCAGCGAGCACGAAAGTGAACTTAGTGTTCCATAAAACTGGGGAAAGCTCTTAAACCTTCTGAGCGGCTGTCAGCTTTGTAAGGAAGATCCTGCTTGTGGACTCATTTCCTGTACTCCTACTCTGAGAGACAAAGCGTGTCGTAGATTCGAAATTTTGCTGTAGAGCCTGTGTTACTGATCATCGTTTGACTCTCTCATGTGTTAATGAACAGCGGGCTCTAGGCTGAAGTTCGAAGATGCACACTGCATGCACTTCTTGCACTGAAGAGGTAAAGTTGGCCCTCCTCTTCTGTAGGAGAGAGTGAGCAGCATGCATCTTGGCTAGAATTAAACAAGAGACGCCAATACAAAAAATGAGCCCCCTCAACAATTTATTATTGCGGCTCCCCAGGAAATAATTTTAACTCTATCTTTAAAATAATTTCCCTTTATATATATCATAAAGTGGACTGCCATTAGCCTGACTCCTCTCCTCCTGAAGCAAAAGACACGCGAGCTCTCTCATCACGCCAAATTTTCACTAACAGGGATAGATTCCAGCTCCCCACTAACCAATACCTAAAGTATTTACTCTTTATCTAAATCCGTCCGTATACCAGCTACGAAATTTTGCTTCCATATAGGCAGCTGTCATTATTGGAAGGGACTTATATTCGTAAGGAATGCACAGAAGCAGATCCATTGTCTCATTATGAGTGACCGATTTCAGTATCTGTGAATGGAATAGCGCACAGGAGAATGGGGAAATAAAGCTTTCTTACACAAGCTTTATACCATACTGATTTGTACCTCACTGAAAACACAGGACAACCACCGAATCCAGTCATCAGTGCACTGTTGACGCTTTTCCGGAAATAAAATTTGAGTCTAAAAAATCCATTTCGAAACAGAACCCAATTTTGAAACATTCAGAGGCTATACAGGTAATTTAATGTATTACATAATAAGCTTAATTAATATATAATTATTGTGTTTTTGAACATTATCCATTGTGTTGTTTCTTTTTATTTATTTATATCCCGTTTCGAAAACATGGGGGCTCGAGGTACGTAGTTGGTTGAGGAACTACGCTACAAGCCGGAAGATCGCGTGTTCGAGTCCCGATGAAGTGGATTTTTTAATTGACCTCATCCTTCCAGTCACACTATGAGCACCAGGAATCTTCCTGGGGGGTAAAAGGCGGCCGGCGCATAAGGCTGACGACCTCAATGCCATCCATGAGCTGATTGTCTAGATGTGAGAGCCTCGACGTCTCACAACCCTATGGTCCTCCACGGTCTGTTACAGGGATATATTTTCCTTTTTTAACTTATGTGGTGAGGCCGCACCATAGCTCAAGCGGTTAGTCGCTGGCTTCCCACCGCGGCCCGGGTTCAAGTCCGGGTCTGGTCAAGTGGGATTTGTGGTGGACAAAGTGGCGCTGGGGCAGGTTTTCTTCGAGTACTTCGGTTTCCACTTAGAATCTTCATTCCACCAAATTTTCCATCATCATAATCACCCGGGGCAGGTACAATAGGCCAACGAGTGGTCGACGTGAGGAGTGGACCCAGCTGGACTCCAGCCCTCACTATGCGAAATAAAAAAAAAATACTTATGTGGTCAATAAATCCAATTATCCAAAACCCCCGTCTATAGTCACTCATATTACGTGACAATATCAATATCTGGAAAGAAATATAGCAAGAATCAGCTTCTGTCACAAGCAGTCGTAGTAGTATCTTGTTTCGTATTTCGAAATTAAAGATACGGAAGTGGAAGTGATGCGCACTTGAAACCCCTGAAGCGTAATAAGTTGCTTCGGGGGTAAACACATTTGTACTCATGGGATCGGGTTAAGACTCCAATGTGTTTTCATCTATACGAGAAGAGAGCGCGGGATAAACACAGGGTAAGCCCCAGCTCGTGCCGAGTTGGAGGTATTTGTTTTCGAGTGTCGATTTATTTGAGTACAACCAGTTTAAATTGCCACGCCACGCAAGAAACATAATCCCCCCACAGAGCTGTCAATGTGAACGATTGAACCACAACTGGTGTATCGCCTGCTTCCGTGGCCACTTCGAACTACATCAGTTTCCATAACAACACGAACCAATAGGCAGGTCAAATCCGAGGAGAGATTTGCTAATCGATAGATTTTCAATGTTAGCTATACAGGAAAGCATGTTTCACGTGCAGACACGCAAACAACTGGCACGTGAGAAGACACGTGACTCAATGTGTTCTGGGTCGCAAGACCTGGCAACGACAATCCTGTTATCTTGAAATTTGATACCCAGTCAAAGATCAAGACGGACACACCTCTATCTGGTAATTATTTATACAATTTTTTAAAAGAATTCTGAAGATGGTTCATAATACTCAGAATTGCTGGGTTTTTGGACTTTATCCATCGTCCGGTAATCTAGAAACTAGAGAACACAACGTTTCACAGATTGACCTACAGGTTGAATAAATATCACATGTGACTAGATTGTGCGGCGCTCGGTGCGCTCACTGTGTTAGCAAAATCTCACGCAGCATCATAACAATATTATTGTATAGAGAGATATAGTAACTTAATTTTATTGTGTTAATATTCAAGGTACAGAAAGTTCCTGGAAGGACTCACAAAGCCTATTTCCTGCTCTGTAAGGGATGGGTTAGCATACTCAGCATGTGAGCAGACGATCGCGGTATCGAAACCTACTCCCAGCTGTGCTGCTTGCAGTGTGTCACATACGAAGAACTGTCAGTAAGATCATGTTCGCTTTCGGAAACATCATTATTTGTACGCAGATATGCACTACAACACGTTAAATGTCAGATTCATTCTCGTAGTTTCTAGTTCGTAATTCTTGGGATAGAACACGAATGAGTAGTAAGGTCCATCAAGTGCAGCCACAGCAAAAAGAACTCCGTGGCCTGTAGTCCACAAGCGAACTATACTGACTGAGCGACCGCCGCTTGTCGGCGAAGTTAGTGTCAACTTCTGTGGATAGCGAGTGTCACGTGGTCAGCGCAACGCATCCACACGGCCGTTAGTTTCGGTTCTCTAGACCGGAGCCGCTATTTCCTTGAAGTAGTTCCTCAATTATCCTCACGGGGCTGAGTGACCCCGTTTCAGACCCACTCCTTATAAGAAAATCTGGTATCTCTGGATCTGTAGCCAGGAATTTTGACCACTGGACCACAGAGATCCCGTCAAGTGAAACACGTTTAATAAAGGAGCATGCGCATTCTGGTGATAGCCAGAAGTATCCGAAGCACGTCAAAGCAAACTTCTATATTCTCATATTAAACTTGTTACACTTGATGGGCCTTACTGCTCATTCGCGTGTTAAATGTACAACGGCTCAAGAAGTCTCTCATAAAGATTATGAATTAGAAATAATTTATTGTGCGTAATTTGTCGGTCCTCCTCGAGGACTACTGTCTTATCGCGGACAGAAGTTTGCCCGCCCCATTAACCCAGAGAGCTATGTTGACGGGAGCGTAAGCTCTTGGTAGCGCCAGCGACGCTACACAGGTGAAAGTGTAGGGGCCAGACGAAGTGTAATCCTTCGTCCTCCAGGTTGAGGGTTGGGCATGGAGTTTATGCTCCCATCCAGGTTAAATTTTCTGTTACGAAGTCATGAAGGAGGCCAAGACACAGGCAGGGTTCTTGCGCCAGTAAGGAACAAAGTTTGTCCGTACGTTCCTGATCTATCTATAAAAATAATATACGAGAGTCGTACTGAAAGTCATGAGCAACAATTTTTTGTAAAGTAACATGCTTTATTATTGACAAACCAAATAAACCACCTCAATCTACTGACCTTTCTTTATTTTTCCACATAATCGCCAATTCTTTGTACACACTTCTCCCAGCGTTCTGGGAGTGTGAAAATTTCCCTTCTGTAAAATTCCGTTTCAGCCATCCGAAGACACTGACGCACTGCTTTCTGAATTGCCTCCCTTGACTCAAAACGGTGTCCACGCAGCTGATCCTTCACAAATCCGAAAAGATGGTAGTCGGAGGGTGCCGGATCAGGGCTAGAGGAGGGGTGTGGAAGAACTTCCCACCCCACCTTTTCAATTGCTTCCAATGTGAGGCGAGCGGCGTGGGGGCGAGCGTTGTCATGCAGGATGATGAAGTTTCGTCCCGGACGTTTATCGCGCAATGCACGACGGAGCTTGTGCAGCGTCTGGACATAATGAGCAGCATTGATGGTTTGCCCAGGTTACAGGAATTAGGCCAGAATAAACCCCTCTGCATCCTAGAAGACTGTGCCCATCATGTTCGCAGCTGATGGCACTGTCTTTGCTTTCTTTTTTTATGAAGAATGCAAATGGTGCCATTCCATACTATGCCGTTGCGTTGCGTTTCGTTTTGTTTCAGGCTCGAAATGGTGAAATCAGCTTTCGTCACCTATCATAATACAGAGCAAAAAATCACTGCCTTCGTGTCGATATCTCTGCAGCAGTTCTGAGGTGATGGATTTTCGCTGACCTTTGTCGTCTTCGGTCAATAACCGCGGGACCCAAAGAGCACAAACTTTCCTATAGTCCAAGCTTTCAATCATCTCCTGTACTGCACTGTGCCCTATTCCAAGTTTTCGGGCTATTGTGTGCACAGTCACACGCCTGTCATCTTCAATGATTTCATCCACTCTTTCCTTGTTGCGTTCAGTTGAGGCTGTTCGAGGACGACCGCTCCGAGGCTCATCTTCGATGCTGGTGTTCCCATCTTTAAAATGTTTCACCCATCTCCGAACACTGCTCGCACCCATGCACACACTTTCATAAGCACGCTGAAGTCCCTGGTGAATTTCGGTGCTGGTTTTTCCATCTTTAAAATGTTTCACCCATCTTCGAACACTGCTCGCGCCCATGCACACACTTCCATAAGCACGCTGAAGTCCCTGGTGAATTTCTGCAGCAGGGATTTCCTCTTTCACAAGAAATTCGATGACAGCACGCTGGCGAAACGACACGTCGTTGTCGGCCATTTTGTTAGGTGATTCTTGCCACGTGATGCAAGCTATTAACGTCACAAGACACTCAAGGTTAACATAACAGCTGGTTCCACCTACCACCATACTCTCTTTCGTCTGCTGTTCCCAGGTATCATGCAAAAAAAAAGTTGCTCGCGACTTTCGGTACGACCTACGTATTGGTATCAACAATGGTTAATCAGTTGTAGCTGTCAAGCTGAAATTAAAATTAAATTTTTGGCGTGGCCGTCATGTTGTACTATCTTATTCTACAGACTAGAAATTACCGTAACGAAAGATGGATATTTTTCGAAGTTCTATATTGTCAAGTGATAAGAGTATGACAACAGACGGGGTTTGTACTGGTAATCGGATTTACTGAACTCTTAAACAACTCGTGACTACACTTTACGGATCACTATTGCATACAAAGTAGTGTTCTCCGTCACTGTCTTCACTGCACTGCTTGATAACGGCTTCCAACAGTGTAGCGTCCTTGGCTTCCATGTCCAACGGCTCCTGTCCTCGCTGGCTGACACACTTCAGCTGCAGCTCTGCCTTCCAATTGCCGAGTCACAGTCAAAGTCTGAGTTACTTTAAGAGAAGCGGTTTACCGCCAATCAGTTCGTCTTGGCGACAAGCCTCTTGAGAATCACGACCAGTAATTTTATCTTCCAATTGAACACTTGCTGTTACAGTCATATGTCTGTCCTTTACAATTGTTGCTGGGTTTCGCCAGCACAGTCATTCTCAGGTCCGAATCCCGCGGAACTCTTGACCATATTTTACTGTCTCAGATTCGAGACTCCTCCAACCTGGAGGGCCAAGTCCCCATATTTATATCCCCCAGGAATAGAATGGCCTGGTATATCCCCAGGCACTGGGTTAGCTCTTCGTCGCTTCCTACGACTCGCAGAGCTACGGTGGAGGTTTCCGACACAATCGACTCATTATGTAGCCTCGGCACGGAAAGCAAAGTCTCTCCCAACACTTCTACTATTGCTGCACGTAGCTATGGCACGGACCAAGTAGAGAACACCGCTTCCAGGTTACTCCATTGTTGTGTGTCACGAATCTGTTTCCGAGCAACGGGCATGTTTGCAGAGCCGTTCCATATTAACGACTGTCTCTGCTGTCTTCACATTTCTTGCCTCGAGTAAATATGCCACAACATTTACAGAGAGCTGCAGATTCAGAGTCATTAAGCGGCGCTAGTGACGCTAGTGACAAGTTTGTGAGAAGTAAAAAATAAAGAAATTTAGTTGGTTCCCAATAGTACAATGTTCGTAATAAACTTCGTCAAACTGTTACAGATGCTTCAGAATTTACAGTACGGTCACATAAAACCTTCTCTTTACTTAAGAAAGGTACGTAAGCTAAAAAAATTCTCAGATAAGAGGTATGATATCAGTGTGCTATATAGCCCAGTTCGTGCTATGTATTAATTTCTCTTATGGTGATAAGTTTATAGTAGAATGTCCGTACATGTGGTCTCTATAATGAACCAGTTGACATCTAAATTTCTGTGAAACATTTTTATATGAAATTTTGGCAAAGGCAATTTTTTTAAATATAAAACAATAACGTGGCGATCGTGCATGATCTATGAATATGGGCCTATTTAGTCCTTTTTCTTATGAAAATTGGTGAAATTTAGTATAGGGATAGATTATTAGCATATTTACAAATTATGCATGCAAAATGTGTATTTTACTATCACATCTCGTACACGGAGACGGTGGGAAACTTTGAGGTTATGTGCCAACGAGTTCAATGTAGTCGGAATCTACATTGGTGGGAGTATGTATATAGCTATATCATTAATTAAACGGTTCTTAATTTAACAATACACTTTCGGCTGCCTCATGATGATCAGTAAATATAAAGTGAAGGAAAGCCTAAGCCGTAATCTCATTCTGACTACAGTTAAATTCGCTCGACAAATTATGATGGACATCAATAATTCTAACGCGGTATGGAAGCCTGAATCTCCAGACCTCTTGACATATTTACACGTGACATAATTGTCCTCTGAGATTAGTAGCAAAATATGCACATTAAATGATAGAAAATTCCAGAATTTCTGTTTGAGAAATGCAGCAATATAAATACCTACGAAGGAGACAGAACACAGAACACAAAACACCAGTTTTTAGATATGTCATTTCACAGGAGTTTCCAAACTGAAAAAAGTATGAGGAATTTTTTGTCATATGGAATGTCTGAAACTCACAACATATCTCTAATGTGAGCATAAGACGCCACTGCACACATAGGTTATTCCGAACCGTCTGCACGCCACTGATCCTGGTGGCGCCGTCGTATTTCCTCAGGGCGAATTAGTCTGTCTCTGTTGGCTGTGTATAAATTCATTACGCTGCTATTACATGAATACCATAAAGGACTGTCGGCTTTCATGAAAACTTGCCTGAATATATGGAAGGAAACACCAGGAAGAAGACCACGATTAAGATATAGTGCAGGAAAAACAGAGGGAGGATATAGGGAAGAGCTGCAGCGCCATTTTCCTGTATGAACCGTTTCACAGGTAATTGCCTTCGGAATGCATATTGCAATCTGTGACACACTTTGCATGCTTGCAACGGCGTTACTTTACTGACTGAACTTCTGGGAGCGGTATTGTGAAAATCCACGTGACAGAATTCTCCAATACGACATAACTTCATAACACATCGGCGTCCTCTACTTCAGTGGATCCAGCCTCATCTAATTCACGGACTGGTAAATTACGCTATACCTCGTTGTGTTTAGAATGTGAGAGAGCGTTTTATCTCAGATAGCTTGGCCTGTAACTTTATTGCAATATATCCTTGGATACACAGAACTATAAACACCATGAATATTAATACTCTCATCATAGCATGAAGATCAGATATGTATAGAAATAAACATTATCTTGTGGTCTTCTTCCATAAAACAAGACAACAAGCTTCTCAACGTAAATTGTTCGGCTATTTCGTGGAACAATTATTTTGTCAACTTCTTGCTTAAGGAAAAATATGCTGGTTAAATCGGCGTGCTACATGTGCTGGTGGCCTGGAAAATTGAAATTATTGGACCGAGTTTCGCGATAATTCGTTTGAAAATTACGCCATTGAATTCTATCCCAATCTCGTACCTCCTAATAATCAGTTATAGCAACACGGCAGTCACTCCAACATTTCAGGTTGAAGGGACATTAGTAGCACTTAAATTAGATCTCTCACACGATGGAAATATGTAACGTGGATGGCCAAAGCGTTGCTCGGTAACTGACCGTTAAACATCTCGCAACCGAATACAAGCAAGGCAACAATAGGAGTACGGCGTTTTCTATGTGTTCGGCGCCGCAACAGCTGCTATGCAGCGTCGGGGTAAACATTCCTGTACAATAGAAGCTGTTTTATGTGTGGACAGTGCGGAGGCTATATAACGACAGTTAGAGACAAAACCAAGCACCTGAATGCCGCTACTCCTGCTCTGCGGGACGAAGTTGCATTCACGTGTTTTGCCACGCTAATATTTGAACTGATGAACACTCGCGAAAGTGTGTAATCAGATCCATCGGTGAGATGAGATACAGTGCAATGAACGAGACAACCGATCAGAGCACCGGTGCAGTCTACGAAGAAGTCGGTCGTGAAGAGCTCGGACATTAGATTCGGGGACCAGAATTAAGTGCGGGACATTGACATGCCTATACTCTAATGCTCAATTTTTATATGCTTCTATACTGTGTACATGGATAACTCGTAAAGGGGCGACTAAGAAGTTCTACCAAATATCCAATGTTGCCGTTTCCTGATTTAATTTAGAAATAAACACATCCGAGGGAAAAATATAATGAAAACAGGAGAGAAACGTTTGTAGAAGAGATGTCGGAACTATGTCAATTTAATATCCAGTAAATGAAAGGGAAATAAACTAAGAAGATCATCAGCAATTTGGGACTTCAGTATAGCATTAAATAATAGATGACTATGAGGAAGGATTATTCAGAATCATAAAGTAAGGAACATTAAAAATGCACAAAGAAACCGCCCTTTAATCGCAGTCCTAAGATAACTACTCTGCATTTCGGAATGTAGCATTTTAAGACTGGTTAATACTGACGGAAATTTTACTCCTCTGTGACTCGTGTTGGGGAAAGAGCAACCCCAACCGAGAGGGGTGTGGCCAGCGCGCTGCACCCTCCTTGAAGCAGACTAAAATGAACTCGACATTCTCTTTACAATCCCAGTAAAGGGGGCTGGAATAAGGAAATTGTCGAGATGTTTCCTTCGCAGCTGTTCAGTGCTACCAACTGCCTGTGAAACGCATGGATAATGACGTGCATATCTTAACGATATTCATACTGTACCGTTGAGCAAAAGAAGCCGTTTGGTCCAGATATCCATAGCAGCTCTACGTTAATTGAGCTCTTCAAACGGCATGCAACCTTAAACGTAAATTCGTGTGATCTGTTCCTGAAACTAATTTCAGTGTTCACAGTTTATGAAGACTGCGCTGTGAAATAGGCCTGCACAAAGCGACTGTAATTTCCAGTGTCTCTCAGGAAAATTAAGATAATCTTGATAAAATTAATTTGAAAGCAAATGATATAATTGGACACTTTTCGCTGTATTTCTACAATTCGACAGAACTAAAGAATGAACAGGTGTGAAGGAGATACGTATATGTGTGAATCTCGTGACAGAAAAACTTGTGATTCATACAGTTCTCATCGTATTTTTAAAGTAATGAGCCTGCGAGGGGCTCGACATGCATCCCGCATGAGGACATAGGAATTGTCTGAAGAAATTTAGTGCGAACATTCAGATATGGGTTGCTAGAAAATTTTCGAAATATGTGGAGAATATATGATCGACCTAATCGGCCAGAAACCTTAGAAGTTGAACCGGAAGAAGAAGTAGATACAGACGAGAAAGGACCATATATTTTACAGAGTGAGGTGGAAAAAGCTATCAAGGAAATGAGGAAGGGAAAGGCTACAGGAGATGATGATGTACCTGGAGATGTGCTCAAGTTACTGGGAGAAGGTGGTTTGAAAACACTGACAAAACTAATGAACACCATATATGAAATTGGAGAGTGGCCCAAGGACTTTACAGAAATTACAATGATTGCCTTAAAGAAAAAGACAAAAGCTACAAAATGCAGCGACCATCGCACAATAAGCCTTATTGCACATACAGCAAAGATAATAGCAAAGATACTTAAAAGAAGAATCGAAAGGAAAATAGAGGATATACTTGGAGAAGACCAGTTTGGATCTAGAAGAGGAAAAGGAACCAGGGATGCAATTGGGATGATGAGAATTATAGCAGAACGAACTTTGGAGATAGATGAAGAACTATGTGTTTGCTTCATAGACTGGCAGAAGGCATTTGACCGTATAAACTGGACCAGATTAATGCAGATCCTAAAGGAAACAGGTATCGATTGGCGTGAAAGAAGATTGATTAGCAAATTGTACATGGATCAGAAAGTTAGAGTACGACTAGACAGAGGGGAGACAAGAAGTGTAGAGATTGGAAGAGGAGATTGAACTAGCTCCGGATAATGTCCAACGAAGGGCTTTGTATTATCGGAGTTGAATCTTGGGGTTATACGTACTATCAAGGAGTTAAATTAGTTAGTGTGTTACTAATAGCTCTCCCCCCCCCTTGGCACTACAGCCTCAGTGGGCCTAGGCCTACCTCCATGAACTCCTCCGAATAGCTGTTACACTTAGCTAACTAACTTCATGGAGCTGAGCCCTTCTTGAGAAGCCACCAATTCTGCAGCTACTCAAGAGTTTCCCAGCTTTTTATGTAACCCGAAGGTTCATTACCACGTTCACAAAAGCCCGCCATTAATCCCTAATCTGAGCCAAATCATTCCAGTAGATACCATCCCATCCTATCTCTCTAAGATCTATTTTAATATTATCCACCCACTTATGTCTCGGTCTTCCTAGTGGTCTCTTTCCGTCTGGCTTTCCCATCAATATCCTATATAAATTCCTCTTCGTCTCCATTCGTGCTACATGCTCTGCACGTCTCAGACTCCTTGACTTTATAATTCTGATTATACTCTTCCACTTAACCCCATTACATTGAATGTTCACTTATGGAAATTATGACAAGGATTGTAAAAACATGTGGCCATATTTCAGGTCCTTCTTGAGAGGCTATTGTACCTACATGGGTTTTGTTGGAACTCGAAGGCTTATTGCCATGTTCGCGAGAGCTCGCCACCGGTCCCTCTACCGAGCAGATACGGACGAAATTTCACCCTCAAAAAAGTTTTGCTATGTACTTCGAAGTAGTATGAGCAAACGTTCAATGAGCAGTGAAGTAGTAGCGAATAATACAGAAAAAACATCAAAGTCCGTAGCTTTAGTTCTCAAGCGAACTATACCGACTGAGCGACAGCCGCTTGTCGGCGAAGTTAGTAACAACTTTTGCGGATAGAGGGTGTCGCGTGGTCAGCGCAACGAATCCCCACGACCGTTAATCTCGATTTTCTAGACCGTACCCGCCATTTCCTTGAAATAGCTACTCAATTATCTTCATGAGGCTGAGTAGACCCAGACCCACTACTTCTCAGAAAATCTTGCAGCACCGGGAATCGTACCCGGAACCTCTGGATCTGTAGCCAAGAACTATGACAACTAGACCATAGAGGCGGTCCGAATACTGACATTAACCAAAACAGTACAGTTTCTATTACTTCAGAGAGTTCAACACTTTTATTTTTCTTGTGTTGAACTGCACGAAAACTCTGCTTAATATTCGGGTTTCCTTGTGGCAAGTTGTCATACGCAAACAAGAAAGGCAGCAGTTACCAGATTTTATTTTAATGTTTATTTTCCTTGTTGCTTGCTTACCCCGTTATCTAGTACACACGCACCATGGCTGCACAACTTTTACAATCTTATTGTAAGCATCGGGAGAGCCATTACTGCCTTTCCGTGTCAAGTGTGTATATAAATTAGCTTGTAAAGACTGATATGAATGCCATTCTGACAGCAGGCAGTCTTAAAAGGGCGACACACAGTTCCGCTCACGTGTCTACGTGTATGTGTGAGAGGACCAGCTCTCACGGAACTAAGTTGGAAGATCGTGATGTTCGCAAAATTTCGGGTTTCTATATTTGAAATTCTAACTTCAAAGATACTGCGTCCACATGACCTACGTAAAAAAATAAGGCGAAGTAGTGCTATCAGCTTTATCCATTTTGCAACATTAAATATGATATATACACAATTTCCAGCAGTAAATAATTAGACTTACAGCTCATGCTTATGGAACTAGGTCCATTATTCTGTGATTTTCAGCGATTCTCCTCGGTTTCTCCGTGTGATACTGTTACTATACCTTGATGTAATCCACGAGCATCTCCTTCCAAATAAATCCCTACCAATCATCCACGATCATTTCTCATTTCTTTCGAATCTGTATAACCTTTTAAATTAATGCAATGTCGTTAGAGAGACCCCAAGAAAATAATGCTTATATCGGAACAGAGATGTCAATGTTCACAGCGAACTGAGGGAAGAATCAATCGAAGTTGAGTTTGTTCCTGCATTCTGTTGCAATCGCCGGAAGGCAAACATGTGTTGCTATGAAAGCTTTGCCCAATTCAACATCATTAGTTGATTGCGCCTGAAACACCGGGTACACCACTCTAATTCCCAAAATCTGTCTTCATTATTGTAAAGAAGGAACAATTTTAATTAAATCCCAACTTTGAGGACTACAGAAAGCCATTGTCTGTGATTCAGTCAACGTAACCGATTATCCTTTATAGGTCCTGATTTGCAGCTCCTCACTTCATACTTGTATCTCCTAAAATGAAATTTTACACCTTCGTGTACGAGTATTTGCAATGGGACATTTTCCTTCGACTTACTAAATTGCCATTAGGGCCGAAGAAGAGTGAGTTTTTACTATTTCAATTATTTTCTACGATAAGAATTGTTTGAGAAGAAATTTCTCAAAGTTTTATTCGTTACTCATCGATTACTGAGGCCTGCGCACAACAAGGTCCAGCTAGCCGAATTTTACATATTTTAAAAGAAAATGCTGTCGTCTTCAAGTTAAAATATGAGGCAAGAGATTTCTCTCTTCTCCACAGCTTCCAGACCGGCTCTGGGGTTCACCCAACCTCCCATCCAATGCGTACCGGAGGGTCTTTCCCTGGTGGTGAAGCGGCCGGGGCATGAAGCTGACCATTCATCTCCAACCAGCGAAGAGGTCAAAAAAGGAGGAGCTATAAGACCAATCCCCAGCACGTCTTCATGGTGTGGTGTTTAATTAATTAAGCACAGAGACAGCTTTATATTTACCTTTACCTACTTCATGATTAGAACTAAATTCACACACGCGTGCGCACACACATACACACATACACACACATTGTGACATGCAGTCTGAATCCAGGTAGGAGTACTATCGGATATCTTATCGATTAATGAAATGCATCCTAGCTACGAGAGCAGCAGCAAACTTTCGATATATCATTAATTATATTTATCTAAAATCGATTAGAAATACTTTACAGGAATTTCTCACATATTGCCTAGCGTGAATCAAAGTTTCCCAAGCGCTTAAGCATAAAGGCGTGTACTCTGACAGAGGCGAGTAATCGTCATTTCGCTACGTCCGTTGTAACGTACTCGGGAAGATATTCCCGTAATCAACAGGCAGGGAGCTCCCAGGAGCCAAAATATAGTGATATGGAAAAACATCTCCAAATTCCGTGGACAGGAGGTTCCTAATTCAGTATGTTTACTGAGATATGACAAGGCGTAACAATATAAAACTGCACCAACCTAGGAACCTGTGCTGTACAAAGCTGCATCGCAGCCGACATGATTATGCAAGCGATGGCAGTGCAGATATGCCCTAAACTGACACCGATGCCTTGCCTCATATTAGGAAGACAGGCTGTTTTATAATTGGCTACAACACTTCTTCTCGTCTCTGTAGTGAGTTTCTTTTTCCCTCAAGCACTTCAGAAATTACCAAAGTATATCTTTGGCAAAGGTACAAGTGCTAGGCCGTCATAGCTCAATCGGTTAGTCGTTGGCTTCCCATCGTGGCGGCCCGGGGTCGATCATGGGTCTGGTCAAGTGGGATTTGTGGTGGACAAAGTGGCGCTGGGGCGGGTATTCTCCGCGTACTTCGTTTTCCCCTGCCAATCTTCATTCCACCAAATTCTCCACAATCATAATCACCTGGGGCAGGCTACAATAGGCCACTCAGTGACCGCTGTGCCGAGTGGACCCAGTTGGACTCCACCCTGCACTAAGGGAATTAAAAAAAAAAGCACAAGGGCTTCTCTCCCAGTTATTACCAGTTTATCATATATAAGCAATCTCTAATTTCTTGAATTAATACAGATTCAGTTGCACTATTCATTTAAAGCGTCTGAAGTCTTCTACATAATATTGCACTCTTTATTTTAAATTTCTGTTTATATCCTCAGTGAAGCAAATTTTATCTCTGTTAACAAGGATCTGTCTGTTAATGAAAACTGTTCACACTAAGCTATCAAAATGCGATGCACGTGTTACGCATAATTACTGTTACCCCTCGAGGGAAGGAATAATGAACTAATATTAAAATGTAACGTAGGATAGAAAGTTTCAATCAAGACCGATAAAATCCAGGTGAGATATTTCCAAGATTTCTCTGTCTGCGTACAGTAAGGAGAACAGGAGCTCCTACGGTCCTGAAGCTATTTTCGTGTTTCGAGAAACTAAAAGCTGTAACGCGCATTTGGCCATAGTTACTCTAAACTTACTTCAAAATTCAGTATTTTAATAGAACATTCTCTTAATTGCAATGTCGGAAAATGTTATGTTACATGTACATATTTCTAGGAAATTAAGTACCTGATATATGATGGCAGGGTGGCTGTGTCTTTGGTGGGGACGTATCATAGACCAGGGATGCGTTCAGACACAGCTTTGGAGCACCTCCTAGTGGTGCTGCTGGGCAACGACAGTCCTGGTGGATCTACATTAGCGTGAACCTCCGGGGCGGGCGGCAGAGTTTCCATAAAGGGCAATGGCCATTTGACCAGAGACTTCCACGCGGCGGCATAATGACTCTTGAGCTTCATTACGGTGCACCCGGGACGAATGCGGGAGAGCACTCCTATGGTGGTAGTTACGGCTATTTGAGTTGTCTCCCTAGAGTACCGACAAGGTGCCGCAAGCCTTAGGGCTCAACACTCTAAAATGGTTTCGACCAACCCATGTGGAGGGGTGGGAATGGGGGAGCTTTGAAGCAACCTCAAGGGGCGATAAGCTCGTGTAGGATGCCCTGGTCGCAACCTCATGACAATTAGTATCGCACTCCCATTTATAATCTGGGATACCCCTCTCACCCCGAACATGCACTTTTGGTCCTGGAGGCTTGTGAGGGTTATACTTATGAAGGACCAACCTCCTAACTCAAGGTGTGAGGCATCGTGCCGAGGGCTGCATGGCACTAGGGTGGTTATTGGCCAGTGTCACGAACGATCCCCTCGGGGCACCAGGCAGCACCCCGTTGTATTTATGCCTTCCACCCGTATGAGGTTCTGCGGGTGGTGACCTTTTAAATCCTCATTACTCGTGGGACCAAAATGAAAAAGAGACCAAACAAAAAAACCGGTCGTGAGTCGTTAGTACTGGCACACCACTGCAGGAAGCTGGTACTTCCAACATACCTGTAGCAGGGGAAAGACTGGGACATCTAGGCTCTGGAATAGGTGGACCCTGTTTGGCGAAGAAACCCTTGTCGGGTGCCGCTAAAAGGCAGTTACAACGGGCAAAAGCTGAGACAGGCAAAGCAGGAACTGGGAGCGGTCAGCAACCGGGAACTGCAAGCTCGTCCAAGCAGGGGGAAACCCCCACCGGCACCTTTAAGAGGCCAAGGTCGGAGGGCAGTACCCCTACAGAAACGGCCAGAACTCTGAAAAAGCCCAGGGACTGTAAAAGACCAGGGACTTACAAGGAGGCTCTGACCAATATAAAGGTAGCTATCTACAAGGATACTTACCCTGAGGATAAGCTTACCGAAGACGACCAAAATTCCATTCTGGAAGCTTTGGGCGAGGTCTTACGTAGGACTCCAAAGGTAGAACTACCACACCTGAAATCCTACAGACTGTTGGGAGGTGCACTTATCTATATATGTGCCGACCAACAGTCTGGTCAGTGGCTCATGAGAGCCATCGACAACCACAAGCTTCAATCAGGGACCAGGCTGAAGGCTACTGATGCCAGGAACCTGCCCAAGCCTGTTAAAGTAGGTCTCCGGACTAGGGATAAAATTGCCCAAAACCAGGAAGAGCTATTGAAATGGATTGCAGTTCATAACCCAGGACTCCATAGAGAGAACTGGAGGGTACAAGACAAGCAATCTGAGTCGAAAGGCCAAAGGCTTATACTACTCATAGACCGGGACTTCTATACTATTATACAGAGGACCGGTTATAAAATATTTACAGGACTCTCACAGGGGACTGTTAAGGTGCTGGACGATCCTGAAGTTCGGCGCCGGGCAGAACCCGTGACAGACACTGTATCTTCTAACTCAGTCTCTGAGGAGGAAGGGGATGATGTACCCCGCCCCTCGGATGACCGAAGTAAAATGGATCAGGGGACCTCTTCACATGGAACCCAGTCCAACATAAAGGGGGGACATAAGATGGAAGTTGATACCTCCTCAATTGGAAGAGATCGTGAGATTTCTGCAGATCAAACTGCACCACAGTAAAGCTGCCACGGCAGCTCTGTGCCAACAGCTAGCTGAGGGCAAGGCAGACATAGCACTTATTCAGGAACCTTGGTTATACAAGGGTCGAATAAGGGGCTTAAATAATACGGGGGGAACAGTTTACTCTGTTGCACCCAGTAATAGTGCAAGATCTTGTGTTTATATCAGGAATCATGTTAATGCCTTGCCTTTGCTGGAGCTCTGTTCTAGGGACGCAACGGCGGTAAGGATAACATACCCGTATCGAGAAGGCAGCAAGGAGCTTATAATTGCTTCAGTCTACCTTCCATATGACTCGGATGAACCATCACCAAATAAGGAAATGAGGGACATCATAGACTACTGCTTTAGCAGGAACAAGCAACTCATCATTGGGCGTGATGCCAACGCGCACCACATCTTGTGGGGGAGCACCGGCACTAACTCAAGGGGAGAGAGCCTTATGGAATTTCTGGTGAGTTCGAACCTGAATATTCTAAACTATGGTAACGAACCTACCTTTGTGGTTTGCAATAGGAAGGAGGTTATTGATTTGACACTAGGGACTAATAACATAGACAACCTGGTAAGTAATTGGCATGTATCTGATGAGCCGTCTGTATCGGATCACAGATATATATGCTTTAAAATAAGTAACATAATAGTAGATCAAACTACTTATAGGAATCCTAAGAGAACCAATTGGGAGTCTTACAAAGACGACCTAAAGGTAAATCTAAAGGCCATCTCGCGTAATATACGCACAATAAATGATGTTGATCGGTCCGCTGACGAGTTGCAACGGGCTATTATCTCGTCCTTTAATCAGAATTTTCCGGCTAGGACCACTCGCGGACCAAGGAGTACACCTTGGCGGAATAAACAGCTGAGTGGGTTTAGGATCAAAACAAGAAGGTTGTTTAATACAGCTAAAAGAACAGGGCAGTGGGACACCTATAAGGAAGCCCTGACCTGTTAGAAGAAAGAAATAAGGAAAACCAAGCAATCCTCATGGAGGAGGTACTGCCAGGAGATCAATGATGTACCAGGCGGTCCAGACTCATGATAATCATGGCAAAACAGGCGACCAATAAGTTCAGCACAATTAAGCTGCCTAACGGACAGTATACTCAAACAGGAAGGGAGACGCTGAATGAATTATTCGGAGTTCACTTTCCTGATTCAAAATTTATTGACAAATTGGAAAATGGACAGGGTCAGCAGAACCTGGACACTTGCCAAAGCAAGATGGACAGGGTAGACTGGGACCTGGCCAAAGTCATAATTAATAAATAAAAAATAAGATGGGCACTGAACACGTTTAGACCATTTAAATCAGCGGGAACAGATGAAATTGTACCAGCACTTTTGCAGCATGGGGCGGAACTTTTAGTTCCACACCTATGCCGCATATATAGAGCCTGCATGGCATATGGTTTCATCTCCATGGCCT
>NW_019733349.1:239386-239787 GCF_002891405.2 Cryptotermes secundus
CGGTTGTGAGACCTATAATTACTTATGGTATCACAGTATGGTGGCCCAGAGTTAAATTCAAGAGTAGAAAGACAGAACTTGGCAAATTGCAAAGGTTGGCTTGCTTAGGTATTACAGGAGCATTTCGAACATCTCCAAGAGCTGCACTGGAGATACTCCTTGGACTCCCCCCACTGCATATTCAGTTGGATGCAGAGGCCATGGCAGGAATTTACCGTCTCCAGTGCTGTGGACAATGGAAACCTAAATCTGATGGTTTCGGCCATGCAGACATGACTCAGAACATGAAAACAGAACCCATATTACAAATGGGGTCTGACAAAATGATACTGAGACATGTATATGTAAAACCCTTCACAGTCAGATTTCCTGAAAGGAGTGAATAGGAAGACGGGTTTCAG
>NW_019733349.1:239899-239985 GCF_002891405.2 Cryptotermes secundus
TACACGACAGTATTCCAGGCAGAAGTAGTGGCCATTAAAGCATGTATTATGGAGAATTTAGACAGGAACTATAGAAATAGGAACAT
>NW_019733349.1:240003-292282 GCF_002891405.2 Cryptotermes secundus
AACCCTCATGGAACTGGCCAAACATAACAGGGTACACCTGATATGGGTGCCGGGGCATGAGGGTATTGCTGGAAATGAAGCAGCAGACCAATTAGCTAAAATTGGAGCTGAACACCCGTTCATAGGACCTGAACCTGCCTGTGGCATCTCTCTAGGAGTTGCCAAACAGGCAATCAGGAACTGGACTAACATAAAACATTATAAATACTGGGAATCCTTAACTGGACTCAGGCAAGCTAAGGGACTCATACGAGGACCTTCTGATAAAAGAGCGAAGGAAATGTTGAAGCTCAACACGAACCAGCTACAATGGATGGTAGGACTATTTACAGGACACTGTTACCTCAAAGGACACCTGTTCAAACTGGGACTAAGTGATAGTCCCACTTGTGAGAGGTGTCAGATAGAAAATGAAACAGCCACACACGTCCTGTGTGAATGCGAGGCTTTAGCTTATTTAAGATTACGTCACTTGGGCCAGTACTTTATGGAACCATGTGACTATTTTGATGCCCCCACGTCCAAGATCCTGCGCTTCATCCGAAGCGTGGGGTTGCTGAGGGAATAATTAAAAAATGGAAAGCACAATGGACCACTGAGGTCTAAGTGCAAGGGCCGAGAAGGCCTACCCCTTCATACATACATACATCCATACATACATACATACATACATACATACATACCTGATATATGATGCTAAATTAAACATAACTGTGTGAAACAGAGGCAACCCGGATGTAGGTCTACAAACTTCAAACTGTGCATGCGTTTACAAGACAGGTTCCAGGTTACTTTAAAATTCCACCCATTCTTAACCCTACCATAAAACAGAGGTCAGTGATTAACTGCAGGCTCTGGTATAATCACCCGTTGCCATGGATAAAAAAGTCCACAGTCCTCATTTTATAGACGCCTGAGTGGGCAACAGACAAGGTCTAGATGTGGTAAAAAGAATAGAAAATCCTTGACCGTGAGGAGAACCTAATTGCAAACGTCCACTTCCAGATATTTTAAGAACTGAGTTATCCTGGATCCACGGGTTAATTTTTTTTTTAATTCGCTTAGTGTGGGGTGGAGTCCAACTGCGTCCACTCGGCACGGCGGCCACTGATTGCCGTATTATAGCCTGCCCCGGTTGATTATGTTGACGGAGAATTTGGTAAAACGAAGATTGGCAGGGGAAACCGAAGTGCTAGGAGAAAACCTGCCCCAGCGCCACTTTGTCCACCACGAATCCCACTTGACCAGACCCGGAAACGAACCCGGGCCGCCGGGGTGGGAAGCCAGCGACTAACCGCTTGAGCTATGGCGCGGCCGACTCCACGGGGTACTGCCACGATAATAATTAACCTTTTAAAGGCCAGTGGTCCTATATGCAACACTTGCTTTAAGTTACTAAAAATTTGCATTCTACCCACAGGTTGTGTTTCTGTGTTTCTTATGGTTCTCGCAATAAAGAGTATTAATCGGTTGATCTTTATAGCGGAGACGCAATGTTTTTCCTCTGACATATGAACTGAATTTTTCTACAGTATGTATAAGATATTCGGTCCTTTAAACGATTACATATACCTGCACCGATATTCCTAAAACTGCTCTTCACTAAGAATCTATATATTAAAAAAGGGAAGTGTCGCGGTCTAGGAAAATCATTTCATTCTCAAGTGTACTAGTGCTCACTATAGTGACAGCAGACATACTAATAAGCAAAGTCCGGATTTTGATGACCTGAAAATATTTAAAAAATGACCTATAAAATGACCGAAAAATCCAGGAAAAAATTACCTAAAATAGGACCCAAAAATGTAATATGCAGGCCCCGGATTTTGATGATCTAAAAATATTTAAAAAATGACCGAAAAAATCCAGAAAAGTGACCTAAAGGAGAACGAGAAAGAACACTTCGCTTCCATGTTATTCATATTTCACAAAACATATGAAGAAAAATTCCCTAAAATGGCCAAAAATGACAAGAAATATCCTTAAAAATCCAAAAAATTACCCCCAAAATGAAAAAATGACCTTAAACCTAAAAATGACAAAAAAAAATACCTATAAAATTTACATTTCTGTAACCAGCAGCTCATATCCGAGATTTATATATTTAAGAGCATCGCATAGGATACAAGGAAAAAAAGATGACATGTCATCAAAATCCGGGCCCTGCTAATAAGATATTAACGCAATCTTCAGGCAAGTTTCAAAAATATTTCTTGCGGAGTTATTAAATGAGAGACGAATAGACTACACTCTAGTATCACTTTCCTGCAGAGAAAACAAGAATAGAATATACAACATGCACAAATATACGTAGTTACATTACATGTATGCATGCATACATATATATCTACAAGCATGCATAAAAATTACAGAATCCCAAAATATTTGCAGCCATTCTTCAAAACATTGTATACATTGCATGAACGGTGGCAGGTCAAGAGTGACACGTGTGACACACGAGCACTCTGGTGGCAGGTAAGGTAATTAAACTGCGTGTAAATAGCCGATAGTGGAGGGCCTCGCACTTCCTGTTCGGAAGCAATGTTTACCTCAGTAAACATGACGCTACCTGCAGACGTTAAAGAGTTTATTTGCTCAGAAGCCCGCTCTCCGTAGTCTGTCTTATGGAATTTTGGTCAGTTGTTAGGCGAAAACAGAAGTAAAAAGAGAAAACTCTGTATCTATTAATGAATAAAAATGTGTCACGCAATTTGCAGTTTATGTTTTGCCAGCATGAACTGTTATGACGATCATGTATTGCAATACACATATAACGTTACAAAGATAATTATCAATAGAAGTAACATACTTTTTTCTCCTCTCGCTCCCACTGTGGAGCATAGGGTTAATTTCTCAGCTTCATGATTATTTTCACGGATGGTAAGACTTCTTCGATGGGTGATCAGCTCGTCTCAAGCCTCTACCTAAACACAGGAAAACATAAACATAGTATAAACGCATACACACACCAAACATCCGTGCATTGTGCGGGCTTCGAATTCATGATCCCGGCTTCTGAGCGAGAGAAAACAGTACCGGCTACCGTGATAGATGATTTTCTAGGAGGTCCGCGCCCAGAAAAAGCACGTTACCAGGCGACGGAACGGTAAACATTTACGCACTCAACAATAGAATAACGGTGTTTTCTATGTGTTCCGCGCCGCGACTGTTGCTATGCAACAACGAGGTAAATATGCCTCTACAAAAATAGAGGCTGTGTCTTCGGTGGGGTCCGTGCTGCGGCTATATAAGAACGAATTGGAAGGAGAAGTGACCATAACTGTCAAACAGTAACAAATATCTGGCCATAAGTCCTAGAGTGGGCTCAACACCAAGACTGGCTGACTCACTCACTCACCGTCAGTCGCATTGTGACTTTGACTTTGACTAGAAGTGACTACCCATATGGAGGAGGGGTTAAATACCTCCACTGTGACCCTGCGAGTCGTAGGAGGCGACAAAAATGGAAGTGTCAAATCTGAGACAGTCAAATATGGTCGTGAGTCCCAAGGGACTCGGACCTGAGAAGACTGCGCTGGCAAGGGCCAGCAGCATATACAAATGACAGACCACTCCTCTCGTCAGAGAGGGCGCCCCACAAAACAAACCATGACTGTCGAACAGTAATAAACATCTGGACATGATCCCCAGATAGGGCTCGACACCAAGACTTACTGACTGACCGTCAGTCGCAATGTGATTTTGACTTTGACTTTAAGAAATGGCAGTGACAGTGAGTGACAGAGTGAATCTTGACTAGGAGTACAGAAGGGTACAGGTCAGCTTGTGAGCATTTAACATGTGATTAGAAGACTTTGTTTACGTGTAATATTTAGAGCGATTTGAAGCGCTAGTTCCTGTGTTTTAATTGCATTACCAGGAGAGGACTAGAGCGTGTGACAGCGAATTATGAGGTGTGTGTAAATCAGCGATAGCGCTGTATTGCCTGTAATTTAAGTACGATTAAGAAATGTTGTAACCAAATGCTAATAAATCCAATCACCCGAACTAGAATCCGCCATTCTTGTCACGCGCACCAACCTACACGTGAAAATATTTAACATTACTTCAAACACGCGTTCTAGATTTTTATTGTAAAATTAATTTTACATACAATAATTTTATGAAGTTCGGGAGCTGCAAACAGGCACGGACTGGATGGCACGAGTCCGTTCTTTCCACACAGCAGACTTTATATACTGAATTCATTTGTAGAAAAAGGACTAACTAATATTCTTTTCCACCAGCCGCACTGGCAATTCAAAAAGGATGCATGCGTCTCGCAATCCATTCTTCGGCAACGTCTACATCATGAAGTTATCCATTTTTGTACGGGTAAATACTTCTGCGAAGCTCTATAGACGGAACGTCCACATAAGTTATAGGTTAGGTTGGGCTAATGTGATCGATAGTAGTTGAATAGTTTCGGTGAGGAAACATGTTAACAAACAGACGAATAAGACGACCTTATCATACATTTACTTCGGAACTTCTTGCCAGTAACTCGTACAGATGCATGACATTCTAGTTTATGTGTAGGTGAACAACATTATTCAAGTTCTTGTACGTGCAAATTCAGCGCGCTCTTTTGATTAAAACGAACAGCAGTTTTTAGGATGTCAGTAATCAATAAGCTTGGTAGGCCTATGTATTTTCCTTGTTCCGTTGCGCATGTGTGCGCTAGGCTATAGGTCTCTCCATCTGTTAACAATCTGAACAAACTCGCCTCGGCAGTGGAATATGAGCTGTCATGTTCGCCCTCAAGTTGCTTCCATCCATGGGGGAAGTACGAGGTTCATATTTATACTTCAATCCGACCTCCGACCAAAAGAAAATACAAGATACACCGCAAAACAAACTAATTCCTCAGTGACATCTCAGTGTGATTCATACTCTGGAGACCACGCAGTGAATCCATATGCTGAATATCCTGTGTCAGGGTTCTTATGGTTTTCCTGAAATCCCGATGATAATGCTGCCGTGAATTATTGTATCACGGCTTTTTTATTTTAAATTTTAGGGGGGGGGGGTGGAGTCCAACTGGGTCCACTAGGCACGGCGACCACTGATTGGCCTATTGTAGCCAGCCCCGGGTGGTTATGATGATGGAGAATTTGGTGGAATGAAGATTGGCAGGAGAAACCGAAATACTCGGAGAAAACCCACCCCAGCGCCACTTTGTCCACCACAAATCCCAGAAGACCAGACCCGGGATCGAACCCAGGTCCGGTCAAGTGGGATTTGTGGTGGACAAAGTGGCCTGGTGTAGGTTTTCTCCTAGTACTTCGGTTTCCCCTGCCAACTGTCATTCCACCAACCGCTCCATATTCGTTAATTATCGGATGCATGTGTTCTCGATACTGAAAGCGCTGTTAAATAACAAATTTGGAAAAGGCAAAAACACAAAACCACTTGTACCCAGTTGGTCCCTATCGTAAACCAGTACACATCTACATATGTCACGTATACTGTCCAACACGTGATTATATCTCCCAAATTTCCATGAAGTGTCATGATCAACATTTTATAATTCTCGGAAGGTTTTTGGGAGTTGGGTATTCATTGCTAATATTGTGGTGGACATCGCCCATTGCCTGAGACAGGCCTATATTTGATGCTCTGAGACGTTACGGGAGTTGGCACTGTTCCCGATTTCTTGTGATTTTTATCTTCAATGGTTGCATCCGTTTGTATTTTCCAGATATAGGAATTATGTCTAACGTCAACGCAACAAATATGCTCTGTTTCAATATTTGATATTGAAATATTAAAAGTATTTTACAAAGAAAAAATCATTTAATATATTTTTAAACATATTTAAAGTACTTTTAATATTTTTAATAATATATTTAACACATTATAAATCTTGATATATGGTATATCTTTATATATTTATCTTTTATCTTATATCTTATTTATGTATTTGCTACTTTAATTATAACACCAACTTGAGGCAAAATTCTTATATCAATATATAATACATGTTGCACAGGCATGGCAACAATGGCAACAAATAACTGTACGTATTCTATATATAACTTCCTGATGATGGTCTTGTACGACGGAAATATGTAGCAGGAATAAGGATCGAATATTTAAACAGAATATTTGTTGTGTCGACGGTTGACATAACTCATATATATTCGTGATTTGTTATCTTTTTATTATTGCTAGTGGGGTGGGACTAAGCCCTTTGTACTGCGGCCACTTCTGGCCTATTGTACCAGCCCCAGATGATAGGTGAGGGTGATTGTGGAGCAATTGGTGGAATGAAGATTGGCAGGGGAAACCGAAGTACTCGGAGAAAACCTGCCCAAGCGTCACTTTGCCCACCAAAAATCCCACTTGACCAGACCCGGGATCGAAGCCGGGTCGCCGCGGTGGGAAGCCAGCGACTAACTGCTTGAGCTATGGCGCGGACAATTTGCTGTCATACTGACACTTTATGGTGACTGTTTACTACATATGCTAGTGGGGACAGCTGGGATTGAAACCATTTTATTTCAAGCATTTGGTTAGTACGCTGGTTATTAGAAAGTAGGTCTATAATGATAAATAGTTACCTGAATATCCAAGTAATGCCAACTTCCGAAATGTCTTTTATATGAGTGGTAAAGAGGTAAAGTTATCCCTGTTACAGGCCGTGAAGTCCCATAGGGTTGTGAGACGTGGAGGCTGCCACATTTTGGGCTCCCAGATTTTGTCTTGACAATCGGCACACAGATGGTGGTAAGGTTGTCAGCCTTAAGCGCCGGCCGCCCTTTAACCCCCAGGGAGATTTCTGGTACTCATTCTTGTTAGAGGCTGAGTCGAAACCAGGGCCATAGTGCGACTGGAAGGACTAGCTTAAATTGATAAACCTACCTCAGCGGGACTCGAACCCCCGATCTCCCGGTTTGTAGCATAGTGCCTCAACCAACTACGCGTGCCCCACTATTATATCATAATGACCAAATGCGTTGTATGCCTACCTTGTGTGTAAAAACACATAAAGTTTCTAACAAGGCCTACAATTAGCAAGCCAAAGATGGTGCAGCACAATTTCAAAAACACTGAAGCTGAGAGATAAACAAAGGAAAGAAATGCCATTTCAGATACCTGTAACTTTCTACGAATCATATTTCTTATGAAGAGGAAGGAGGAGGAATTGAGTTAGAATCAAAAGTCGAGGGAGTTGTTTAAACGGATTTCGTGTCCCGGAGGATTAATTTGAGAGGGGCGCGGTGTTCTTGTCGCCTCCAGGGACGTAGGGCGAAATGAAGAAAAATGATCAAGACACGACAAGGCGCTTATCGCTCGGCACAGTGGTACCGGCTCCCTAAAAATATATGTGAACCCCTCAAAAAATTTTATGAGAAAATAAAACACCATTCCGTACTGTTTCCTTCGTATGAAACTTACTTGGCTCTAGGATCTTGACGACTGTAATATGTGTCAATATTCTGGAATGCGATTTTGGTCATGATGTCCGAAATTTTAAAAGAAATGATTGGAGAAAATAATAAAACACCTACGCCGGGATTTCATTCTTATTCTCAATGCCTCAAGAAAGCCAAACAGGTACGCAAAATTTCCGGAAGTTAAATCAAATTTACACATGAAACTTCCAATAGCTGATTCTCCAGAAATACTGAACTATCTGTTTAAATCTGCTTTTCTTCCTCCTCGCTCATTTCCACTTCACCGCACATAATTAACCTCCACATCTCTTTCAGTGCTAAACGACCACTGCAGTTGATTCACCACTTTTAGCTAACACAAGAACAAATGTAATTTACAAACAGCTAAGTAAAATCTACGCAAAGGAAACAGCTTTTACGGCCCATGTTCGTTTCAAGTCATGAATACAATTTTTCTGCTGTAGGACATTTTCTTCTTTCTCTCACCGTGACGTCTGGGTGGATAAGTCCACAAATATGCGGTCTTCCTATTAAATAAATATGTTTCATGCTAATTTATAACACAATTCCAAAAAAAAAGAAAGAACAAAATACTAAATTTAATATATTTTTTACTCTCTCAAATTCCATACGGTTCAGGAAACTTCAGTCTATAAACGTACTTATTGCAGATTACTCTGATGTTAGTTAGGCAACCCGTACAAAGGGGACAGCAGCTGACGCGAGCCAAGTAGCTTCTGTAGGGAGAAGAATGTGCAAGACAATTTACTTTATAATTTATAGTTGAGCGCAGGAATTTCAACACCCCTTCCCCATATAAGGCGGGAAATTGTTGGCGCGTTATTTATGAGGGCCAACCCCAGCCTTGTTTATAATTCGATTATAATGTCCGGACATTCATCTTAATTCTGTCCGAAGCGATACAGCACCTAATATCTAAGTTCCGACAAGGCTACACTCGCAGGCCGGAGACATCATGACCTGCTTTGTTGGTGTCTTGCTTGCATGATTTGACGGCTCCTGTTCGCAATTGAGAACTAAATAGTCCCCTCTCTGTCTCTCAGCTCCTATATATGGACATGTATGTATACGCTTATTTATTCGGCTTCACATTTCTGACGACTCTTCCGGCGATAGTGCATTACCCGTTAAGAAGTCAATAAATAAATAAAATATGTTACACAGACTCTGCTGTTATTATTTGCAGAGTAAATAAGAGTCAAATTATGACATTAACATTTATACGTAAACACAAAAAATACGACTGTAACAATATTAAAATGGCTGTAAGAGCCGGAAGAACGCAGTCGGTATAGAGACTAGCTACTGGATGGACGACCGAGGGGTTGCATTTCGAGTCCGGGTGGGGGCAAGAATTGTCATTCCTCTATGTCGCCCAAAACCGGCTCTGGGGCCCACCCAGCCTCCTGTCCGATGAGCACGGGGAGTCCTTTCCACAGGGGTAAAGCGGACGGGGAGTGAAGCTGACCGCTCATCTGTAAATAGTGCCGAGGTCAAGAAAATTTTGGTCTGTACCTCCACTCCCTCATAAGTCTTCGTGGCGTAGTGCTTAATTAGTTAAGCACAGGGGCAACTTTACCTTTTTACCCCCATAATGTAATATATAAAATTATCTTTGGTTTTCTTTTAATTTTATTAAGATCGCTTCAAAATTTGGTAATGAAATGGAAAGTAGTGAATTTCAACAATAAGAGTTAACGTATTTATGTTACACATGATCAATTCCATTTACGGTGAATATTATCTTCTATAAAGTGACGCAGTGTAAACTGGTAAAACTCGCCACACATTCCAGAAGACAGTATTCTTATGTGACTTCTGTAAGAACCACAAATCTCCATTTATGGTCTTATGCAAAACAAACTCATGGAACAACAGAGTTGATAATCGGAAGAGCCCGACACACATATCGATTTGAAGCAAAGAACTATTTAAGGGATTCATGGGAAAGTCCACTTATGGTATTATGGAAACCAGGAAATATATGGGATGGGTATGGTCCAGCAAAATCTGGTAGAATTCTTCAATATTAAAAATCAACAAATTATGTGAGAAAGGTTGGTAGGTTAAATGGAAGCCCTTACTTATGTCTTACGTAAAATGTGCTTTATTGTGAATAAATATGGCTGAAATTCGACACATTCTGACAAATTTAATGGAAATATTCCACATAAAATTTCAACAATATCTGTAAAACAGTTTATGCAATATATGGAAATGTTCATTTATGGCTTTATGTACCCAAGGCTTTATTGCAGATCAATACAGCTGAATATCGGGCTCGTCTAACACCTTTCATAGAAGGTCTCCTACATCGAATTTCAACAAAATTTATCCAGCGAAGTTAGGTGTTGGTACCAGGTCATCGACAGACGGACAGACATGATCTCCACATAAGATATTCTCTAAAAGTGACTATATCAGTGGGCTTATATGCGACAATTTAGAGTAATTAGCTATCATTAACTTTGATATATTATAATGAGTGGTTAGTTTATACGCATGTAGTAACAATTCTTGGCTGTTGATCAGACAGACATGTTGAAGCTAACGGACACATGTTGCAACTTTCCGTAGGGCAAGCCTTGAAGAGACATGACGTCTCAAGCACACTTCCTTTTGACTTATGTTCAATAAAGGTCAAGCGTCGCATTTCCAAAGGCGACATGTGAACTTCCAGAAATGGGCTGATGGTGCATCTTATGCTCTAGCAGCAATATTGAACCTACGGCGCCTTATGCGACCAACTCCATATCCTCTCTTTTTCATAATATTGTCATGTGATTAAGTGTTGCTATAGACGGGGTTTGGATTGGCAATCATATCCATTGCACACTTACACACACAACTCGCAATAAAAAGCAACTACAGCGCTGTTGTTACTTCACAAATTCTGCAATTCACTATACCACGTACGAAGTCTTCTCAGTCTGTTGCATCTTCACCGGTTCTCACTGGGTAACAGTTTTCAGCGACTCTCATACTGCAGACAATGACTCTGACAAAAGACATACCCGTCCTCTCGTCAGAGGGGGCGCTCTACAATAACAAGACCTAAACTGTCAAACAGTAATAAATATCTGGTCATAAGCCCCAGATTGGACTCGATACCAA
Organism: Cryptotermes secundus; assembly: GCF_002891405.2. Taxonomy (NCBI): domain Eukaryota; kingdom Metazoa; phylum Arthropoda; class Insecta; order Blattodea; family Kalotermitidae; genus Cryptotermes; species Cryptotermes secundus. The sequence goes on from NW_019733349.1 coordinate 250,539, forward strand.
GATTGACTGACTGACTGACCGACCGTTAGTCGCAATGTGATTTTAACTTTGATTTTCGATAGGATTCGTTATGAAGAAGTCTTTCAAGGCTGTTCAGTACTTGATATGTTAACCTTGAGAGCGTTATAATTGTTTGTGTTTCATAGATACAGCAATCTTGAATGTTCAATAACGAATTGTAGTTACGACGTGTTAAATTTTCGAATATATCAGATCCGGGATACACGTGACAATAAATACAACTCAAGGAGTATGTTTTTGGTTTTTGTTCAAAATATTTTTCTCCCCACGTTTATTATACACAATCTGCAGAATCTGCAATAAATATACAAGTATACACGTATGTTCAATAAGTACTGACTCTTGAATGATTCATGCCCAGCGATGTAACTCTAACAATTTTCCCTCTTTAGGTGTCATTTTAATTCTTGTATTGGGGTTTTACTCAGGTCTGCTTGGTAGACTTAGGGTGGTGTATCTTTTCAGTCTGGGTGTAGTTTCGCTATTATCCAGCAGGTTCAGTGCTAGTGCAGTTGTGTGGTTTTCTAAATTTCTTAAGTATTTGGTATTCCACATTTTATTTCACTGAGCACTGTGTTCATCTGAGATCTTCATGGATCCTGTGGTTGTTTATTTATTCAGATGCATTCAGAATGGATCGGAAAATCTTGGATTGGAAGCGCTGGCGGATTTCGGTGTTTGAATTAGAGGCTGCCCCCCACAGCTGAATTCCATACGTTCATATGAGTTTGAGTCCTGCTTGTATATGAGTTTGCTTTCTGTTGATACTCTTGATCTTCTTCAGAGTAGCCAATGCATTTGTTTCGCTTTTAGGTCGAGCTGTTTCCTTTTGGTTCTGAAGTACTCTGCCCTTGTCAGTCTTCTATCACGATGCATGGGCAAGTATTTCACTTCATTTCTGGGAGGCAGATCGCCATTGCCCCTTTGCACTGTCGGACAGGTTTGGTAGCGTAGTATAACCGCCGTCACGTTCGCCTACACGTTTGGCGTCACCTTTTTACTCTGTAACCACTCAGTGAGGCTTCAAGACCCACATGTTGGTCGCCACTTTCATTCGCCGCTTCCTTGTTGCTGTCTGGTTCAGGGTAGGGTGTGGGATTACTCTGAATTTGAATTTGTGTGGGCGCCAGTGGACTTGGGTGAAATCCACGTATTTGGAACGGGGAAAACAAAGGGGGGACGTGGATAGGCGGGCGTTTGGGTTTTCGACTGCTCAGACGGTAGGACGAGATTCTGACTCAGGGCGACTTCTAGGCCTTGATCACACAAGGACATAGAGAACACTTAAAACACACACTTCACCAACACTGTTGCTCTTTATTGTAGATGTGAACTAGAATTGCATATTACAAGGCTGTAGCACTTTGAATTTGTGCACCGGACTTGACCGACACCGATTTAACGTCCGGGTGGTCACTCCTGTTGCTCCCTTTTGATGACTGACTCCTATCACTCACTTTAGACGACTGACTCCAGTTATTCCCTTTAGAAGACTCACTCCTGTTACTCCTTTTTGACGACTAACTCCAGTTACTCCCTTTAGACGACTCACTCCTGTTACTCCCTTTAAACGACTGACTGCTCTGGAGAGGCAGAAGTCCCGACGGTTCCGGGAACGCCCGGTTTCCTCTCCTCTGAAATTTTGCTGATTGGCTGAACCTAAAATTTGGGTGTTTCTCTCATTTGCATTCAGCCAATCCCTAACAGGATCCATGTTAATTTGGGCCTAAGTACAACACGGTCCCCCTGACAACTCTCAAATAAATGAAGGTACGCTAACGATCGCTCGGTACGCCCCTCCGAAAATTATAGCGACTCGTATCTGTCAAGTCTCAAATTTTCAAAGACTCGTACCGTCGAAGTTAAGCATTGAAATTCCCAGAAAACGCAGCGGGATACTTCCTGCTCCGTTCTGGGTTTTCAAGTGACCTGCAGCTTGCTTGTCCCTCAGAAAGACCAGATGTCGTCCTTGGCGTCTGCTGGTGCTGGGGTCAATTCTGTATCATCTATTGTTACCAGTAGTACAGTTCGTTTACATGTAGTGCATTGTAATTAAGAATGTAAATGAAAAACATTGCTGAGGTTCCTGCACGGTGCGGTTACAGTAGGGTGAATATTCAAAATATGAACATAATTTCGTTTAACGAAGCGTGATGGTGCATTATTAGGATGAAATGGAAGTTCACTGAATGTGTAATTTAAGACTACATCGATCATTAAAGAGTATCTTCAAATTAAAGTAAACAATAAAAATATTGTACTTTAACGAGCATCGGAGTTCAAACAGTGACTCGCTCTAGTGGTTGCTGTCTATTGTGTGTCACGACACAGATGAGCAGTTCGATCTTAACAACACATTCAAATTTAGTAAAAAATTTTTGTTTATAAGATTTAGCAACGAATTTAATTTTAACTTCACTATGAGTACAGATGAATAATACAGTAATTCATTACAGTATTATCCCAGCAAAGAAATTAGCTGGACACGAAAGTAATGTTTAATATACTCATACTCATGGAGCTGAGCCCTTCTTGAGGAACCGCCAATTGTGCAGCTACTCAAGAATTTCCCAGAATTCTATGGAACCCGAATGTTCATTACCGTGTTCACAAGAGCTCTCCAATGGTCCTTATCCTCATCCAGATCAATCGAATCTATGCCATCCCATCCTATCTCTCTAAGATCCATTTTGATACAATATTGTTGATGATAATCCAGTACGAATTGGATACAAGCCCGGAAGAAAAGGATTTTCATGCTCTCAAATATATACTGAAGTGTACAGAAACCCCTTGTAACACATAACTCGCCAAGAAGATAAGAAAAGTTGCCTGCCACAACAGGAGCTGTACAGTGTTGCAGACAATTGTTCTCCGTCCTGAAAACTTCGTGTGATTGGCTAATCTAGGTGTGTCCAACATTTAATTACACAGCAAATTAGTTCAAGCAGCCGTGACGGGAATGCCTTGGAGGTTGTCTTGGCATGGTCAGCTTAAAGGAGTACGAAAACCCCAAAAGTAGTATCATATGAACCGGGACTCGGTGACAATCCTGAAATTGTAAGGATGTATTTATAGTTTATTTCGAGCCTCGAATGGTATGATGATTAATGAATGACGAATTGAAAAGAATGTGAAAGGAAGAGGTCGTGACCTATTTCAAGGTACTATTATTTTCCTGAAAAGTAAGTTTAACGGGTAAACTTTGCTACCGACACATTCTCACTACTCCTTCCCTGAATTAATTTAGTATATTCAGCTTCAGTTGTTATTCGTGGCTGTCAACACGGTAAAAACGTACTCCTAATACTAAATTCTATACCGAGAATATTGAACTTGAAGCAACCCTGTTTTTAGTAGCGGTTGTTCCTCTGGACTGGATTTAATTGTTACACCGCCGTGTCTTGGACATCTGGAGTTGGAGCTTCTTCGGGCATTCAGATTTAATGGTTATACTTCCATTATTCAGTAGGCAGTGCCTCATTCGTGGAAACCAGGCGCTGTTAATGAGCGCGAGATCGATATGAAGCAGTAGGAGTTTATCAGGAGCTTTGTCCTTTTGTAACAAAGGATCTATTGAACGTTACAAGACGCTGTATACTCGTAAGGTTACTTAAATGAATTTATAACTGACACAGGAAAGTACTGGATTTGAAATCAGAGGACTGGCTTTTAGAGCGACATTTGTGTAGTCTCTTTACTCTAAAGGCAGCAATTTCCTCACATGCCAAACAGAACAAGTACAATTCAAAGCATACATTTTATGCAGAAGGACTGAGTCTTAACAGTCGAATAGTCGTCACACAAAAGACATAAAATCATGCTCCTAATAAAATGGGGTACGTATGAAAACACCCAGTGTGGAGGTGGTCAGAATACTTCCACCGTTGCCCTGCGAGATATAGAAGCCAATGGAAAGGGAACGCTGTGTGTGGTGGTATAACTCTGCCGCCTTCTTACTGGGGAACATAGGTAGAGATACCTGGTCCTCCAGGTTGGATGTTGGATGCAGGGCTGACTATTTTCCTCTCTAAAAACCAATTATTGTTACGAAATCCAAAGAAGTTGAACCCAGCTGTAATCTGGCAGAACATTCTAAGGAATGTTCTGCTCGGAAATGACTGTTTCATCAGTGATGATGATATAGGAAGATTCAAGGATAGGTGGAAAGGCCAATTTAATTTCTGAAGAGTAGAACAGGCTCGACTGGTTTCAGATCCGTGTGCAAGAAGAAAAATATAACTGCAACTTCCAAATAATATCTACAAATTTCATATTTCCATTAGAAAAGTAATTACTAAGCTTCTGAATCTCGCATCCTACTTGTCGTTTTGTTACAAAAACAGTTCCGTCATAGTACAATTCAAGAAACTTTTCAGTAAATGTACTTTTAAAATAACGAATATTTTACTGTAACATTATATTAATGCATAATGGTAGGTTTTAAGAATTTAAGAATAGCAACAATTCTTAATTGTATAGTTTAATACTACAATTATATAAAAATAATTAACTTATGTTAGTATAAATACAATTAAAAAGGATACTTAATGGGAAACGTGTGCTTAAAATTCAGAAAAATTTTGTGACGTCGAATAATGCTGTTTCGAGTTCTCGCATTCCACCAAACAGACCGTCAATTTTCACGCTTCCCATCCGTTTAGAAACTCTGAATTAGAGGCTCCGGGAACTAACTGCTGGCCACTCCATACGCCCCTTTTTGGGGCGAATTGGCTATCTTGTTAGGGCCGCTGCAGAAACAACAACACAAGTCCTGTAACAGTGATGCCCACTGTGATTATGTTACAAGGCACCACAAGACGTGTTCCTGAAACTTTAGCATTAGGATACTGTGGATACTGGAGACTGTAAGCACCAGAGTAAGTCATACCGGATGGAAAAATTTATTAAAATTTAACCACATTCTGATTAAAGAATGTCGGTTTGCGGAATTTACTATATACGGTGGCATCGTTCTTAGAAATATCTGTTCGGGCAATGTGCTTCAACATAAACACGCTTCATTTAATTAATATGATGAATCAGAAGAATAAATTTCAACACCCTGACCCCAATTCCTTCAACTCAAGGAGGATGAGATGGGCAGGACATATAACATGAATGGGGAGAAGAGGCATGCATATAGGGTAGTGGGAGAAAGCCAAAAGAAAGAGACCACTGGGAAGACCAAGGCGTAGGTGGGTGCACAATAATAAATGGATCTTAGAGAAATAGGATGAGATGGTATAGATTAGAATGGTCTGGCTCAGGATAGGGACCAGCGGATGGCTCTTGTGAACACGGTAATGAACTTTCGGGTTCCATAAAATGCTGGGAAGTTCTTGAATGGTTGCACAATTGGCAGCTTCTCAAGAAGGCCTCAGCTCCATGAATGAGTGAGTGAGTGAGTGAGTGGCCTCAGTTCCTCAATTAGTATATGTATTTGCTGACCAGAAGCGACGAGAAGCTTCTGCTGGTATTTTTAATATTTGCATCTCCTCTAGTTAACCTGCATGAACTTCCAAACTCCAACACATAAATTCCTTCAGAACAAATTTTGCTGAGTATCGACATTACAAAAAGAAGATCTGGGAATAACTAATTGTATGCTTCCCTTTGATAGGTCAGGGAGCGCACAGAAAACGGAAAAATATTTGGGGATACACAGACAGTAAGGTGTTCTCATAAGCCTCATAAAAAAATTAAGGGGGATGCACTGAGCGGCTCCGTCTAGGAAACCAAAATTAAAGGCCGTGGGGATTCGTTGCCCTGACCACATGACACACTCTATCCGCTAAAGTTGACACTAACTTCGCCGATAGGCGGCGGTTGCTCGGTCGGTATAGTTCGCTTGCGGACTCAAGTCACGGAGTTTGTTGTTTGCACTGATATGCATCAAGGTAATCTTGTACATCTTTCATTTTTCCAAACTAAGGAAATTAATATATAAATAAAATAAGCCTTAGTCCAATGCTTAATGCAAATATATTGTTTAATATCACAAACATAATTACATTTATTTAGTTCCAAATATCAAACAAATTAGAACACATAAGCCTACTACATATCTGCTACAGCTTGAACTTCCATTTTTAGCACAGAGTATGTGGCAGAAAGATATTCCATTGCGATTTTTAGAATAACAGAGCATTTTCAGCAACAAAATTAATTCGTAAATCCAGCTCTATATACGAAGCTGACAAAGTTCTTACGAGCGCTTGAATTCGTTCCATGAACATTTAAATTGCAAGCTAAAATTCTACTTGCTTGATATTTCTCAAAAACAACTGTCACAAAAATTATAAAAATTAAATTAGCTTTCAAGCTTCACACTTTAATCCAAGTTCTATAGTAATAATGTTCTAAATTGGATATTATTATATATATTTACAAATCTGGACAAAACGTTTCGACAAACAGCACAGATACCTAGAAAGAAGGAAATAATGCTCAAACAATAGTATTTGGCTGATTGGGAAACTGGGCCTATTTTGCCCCCAGGTGAAGGACCAATGATTGACAACAGCTATTTCTAACGGATCTAACAGGGTAGGTGTCTCCCACCCCTTCACCTGAGAAAGAAAACAGATACAGTTTCCGAAACGTCGCGTTCCTTAGAATACCGGATGGTAGACAAAGAACAAAAAAGAGTAGTTCAGACAGTTATACACCGTCAGAACCCTTTAGAACTATACCGATCGAGCGACCGCCGCTTGTCGGCGAAGTTAGTGCCAATTTTTGCGGATAGAGGGTGTCACGTGGTCAGCGCAAAGAATCCCCAAGGCAGTTAATCTTGGATTTTTGAACCGGAACCGCTTTTTCCTTAAAATAGCTCCGCAATTACCCTCACGAGGCTGAATGGACCCCGTTCCAGACCCACTACTTCTCAGAAAATCTGGTAGGGCCGGCAATCGAACCCTGGACCTCTGACCACTAGACCACAGAGGTGGTCCGAATAAACGTATGCATACACCAAACATCCATGCCTTGTGTGAGATTCGAACCCATGATCCTGGCTTCCGTGACCGGCGGTACGGAATGTTAGTTAAATGCATTTAATACGTATGCTATGCATCCTCTCGTGTTACGGCAGTACTCACCATCCTCAGGGTATTGTCCCATCTGCTTTATAGACCGCTATTGCGGTGCGTACTTCATGGTGAGCTCGTGCCCGTGATAATCAGCAGAACACCGCCCACTGCCGCACAGCCAACTATGACTTAACTTCAAACTACAAAAACAGGCACGAATCTATGGAAGGGCATACAGTATTGAGAGTAACCAGGCCTGTAATTACTGAGGGGCATACAGACAACATTCGTCCATAAACACGCCATGTCCACTATAATGAATTTAAAATCTGACGCACCGTCCTCTAATTTGCTGGTAGGGGTAAGCGATTGATTTATTTTGGATTAAATATTAGCTGAAAAGAATTTCTGGCAGACCCCCCCCCTGAATGCAAATATTGAGCATAATGAAATTAAATATCAGGTTCAGGGTACGAAAGGAAGTGCCAAAGTGATTAATAAAGAAAATTCGGACTAGTATGCCACTTTCAACGCAATAAAATTTTTGACAGCTTGATTGTGTTTCCGTGTCTAATATGAGCTGGGTAATGTTTGTGATATCGTACACGGCTGCGAGCAGCGAACAAGCTGTGTTAAAGCCCGATGTGCAATTTCACTGCACCATTTACTTCTAATGGTGGATAGGAAACGTCATCAGGATCGTAACGGAAATTGTCCTATTCCCTATAGGAATTTTGAAACTGTGTTTATTTTGGACACGGTCAATTCTAATGGAGACTTTATGTTTGCAGATCAACCTTTTAAATATATAAAGTTAAATGTATAAGTTTCATGCTCATTAAATCTGGTTCCACACAAAACCACCTATGATTCTTATAATAAAAATAAAAATTAGATATTATACTCGTATAGACATGTGTAAAAGTGTTTAGGTGTGTTATAATAAATGGCGATTTGAATAATGTTACCAGTCCTTGAACACTGTCTCATTAATTAAGAAATATCTTTACAGAGTCTACCTGCAAACTGTTCTTCACATTACAGTAAATAAGTTTTCTTTATATCCAGTTATGATGAAAATTTCAACAAATATATCCCAAACCATTTTGATTAAGAGGAATAAACTTACTTACAGTGCCATAACTCACACGGTTAGTCGCAGGTTTCCCACCGCGGCGGCCCGGGTCTTGTCAAGTGGAATTTGTGGTGGACAAAGTGGCGCTGGGGCGGGTTTTCTCCGAGTACTTCGGTTTCCACTGCCAATCTTCATTCCACCAATTGCTCCACAATCACCCTCACCTATTATCTGGGGCTGGTACAATAGGCCAGAAGTGGCCGCAGTACAAGGGACTTAGTCCCACCCCACTAGCAATAAAAATAACTTAAATATAGAGCAGAATAACAAAATGAAGAAACAATGCATTTCCAAGTGGAATTTCAAGACATGTCTAATATATTTCGATTCATTTTCTAACACTGCCAAGCTGACGAAAGCCATTGAAAATGCATCACATTCGATGGTGTTATTATGCTTCAGAAGACGTTCGAAATTAGCATAACGCTCATACGCACAGAGTTTGCCTCACATAATTCTCATGGTGGGATGTGAATTCAAGCTCTTGTATATATAAATTAAATGATGTGTCATTTACTAACTGTAATTCCTGAGTATTCCTGTATAGGCCTGTTCAACCACCAAACAATTCTAAAGGTGAAATCGGGGCTCTCCTTCTGTTGCGAATTTACGTTCCAGACTTCACACTTGTTTGCCGGAGATACAGCAGACAGCTCAGCTGCTGACATTTAACTGGCGTTGATTTCGAAATGAAACCTGACTCCGAATTAGCAAGATTCTGACTGCGAGCTGTGCTTCACGCAGCATTTAAAAGCAACAAAATCCTTAAATCCAACTTGGCAGCATAATCCGTGGCACAGAACGCCCTGCTACGCATTAAGTCCTGAAAATTCAGTGCCATGGTAACCCACCACATGTAGACACAAATATGTACTTAGAGTAGACCGAATCATGATGTTTCGACAGTGTCAGTGAATGAGTAAGTTGGTGAGAACGAGAGCTAGCATATTCACTCCCTAATAAAAGGGAGTGACCAGCAGTAGTCAGAACCCCTCCACTCGTCGAACAGGAGTTCGCGTTACAAACCATACAAAAGGCTGGAAAGAACAAAAATTTGGCCACGGACCCAGCTGGGAACCGAAACCAAGAACGACTTTGCAGACAAGTGTCAGCAGCAATTCACTGGACTGGAATGGACTGGACGTTTCGAAAGATTTGTCTCTACTCCCGTCTCAGGCGAATGGTTGTCATTATATCCCCAGAGAACTTAACTTTGTGGGAACAGCTCACTGTGACAGAATGGTATCTGAAACCCCCGTTCGCGATCTGAACCGCTGCTACTAACAACGGAAGTACATGTATGTAATAAAATTAAAATATATACATATCATTAAACCTAGTTACTTAAGGACCATGTTGCAGCCAACTCTCTAAATGTCGTCTATATGAAATAGAATATAATATTACTAAAAACTGTAAAATATCCGACAAATTGTAAATAGCCCAGTAGAGAAAACTCGGATAATTTCGTAATGCAGCTAATTCTCCAGTAACCTATAACATGAATGGGTCTTCTCATGTTCAATAAATTACTTTCATTTGAGGCTAGAGGCAGGAACGGAACCCAAGGACTTGATTATTACGTTAATATCCTGCTTCATAGGTGAGATGTCATCTGGCTTAGTGGTTAGAGCACCATATTCGATTCTTGTCTATCAAAATTAATATTTCTTTCATTATATTACCGAATGACACTGCAACTACAACCATTGTTCCTAACATCGATGCGACAAGTCATCATTAGGTTGAATCTCCAATTTGGCTGCTCATTGGTCGTTAAAACGATTTTCGGAGTTGACAACACATAACACATCCACGCTGCAAGCCGGATTAGAACCCACAAGACACGATGGCGTTATGTAAGTAGCATATTTTCAGTCAAAATGACGTGAACAGGGTTTCTTAAACTAAATAATAGCTTCATATAAATGTGGAAGTTAGGCTGAATGGTAAAGCCGGACAGCTTAGTACACCATAGCTGCTAGTACAGAGAGCCCATAATTTGAAAGTTTAAAAGGTTTTGCTGTGGCCATGTTGGTACTTCTCAAAGAACAAAATACGAGTATTGAGCACTAACCGCCACTACAGTTGTTAAGTTTTGTGACGACAGGTTCCTTTTCCATGTTCTGAATGAGCGTACGTACGCGCATATGCACAGAAGGAAGGGTCTATGTTGAAAGGAAGGTAAAGTTTGGGCTCTCCATTTTTAAGAATCCAAATAATGCTATTTTCAGTAAAATCATGAATTGCATGCAACTCGCCATGACTTTATATAACAGCACTTTCTTAATTCCGTGTGGTATTCAGTTTATTTGTCTCTCTGCAATGACGCAGTTATGGCCACGCGATGAGGGGCACTTTATAGCTGAACTGCATTCAGAGTTCTACCTGATGCCGCTGATACTCCTATTAATCACAATTACTCGCTCCATTAACACTGTTAGAGGGTTGATCACTTCATATTCTTAGATCCTTCAAATTCATTCATTATTCTTTCTTCGTATTCCTTTATTGGACACCATGTTTCGGCCTAACTGGCCATCTTCAGGTGTACAGGTTGCCAGGATTCTGCTGCTCACTGTAATGCGGTTTTCTTTCCCCTTATTGTAGTCGCCTCTGCTTAGTTCGGTTATGTGGGTTACCATCAGTTTTATTTGGGTGCCCTTGGGTTGCAAGTGGTTGCTTTTGGTTTTGTTTGGTTTGCTGGTTGTGGCTGCCTGGAATGTTCTTGCTGGGGCGGGAGTGCTGTTGTGTGTTGGTCGGCCATCATAGTCGTTTGTTCATTGTCAGAGCTTAACGAGCCTTGCTTCGAAAAGACGGTAGTACACAATCACTTCGATTCATTGTTGCAAATAACTATTAGTTGACTGGATTACACCGTTGCTACTTTGATATACTGTCAATCCTTTTAGGCTGACATGATAAGTTGAGTCTCAACAATACATTATATACCTGTGTAAGACAGAGCGACACAGTTTTGCGTCTATACTACACTAGACTCAGGTGAAAGCTGTTTCTGGTGGGACGCCGCTTGGAGTTGTGAGCTCCACTAGCCGCCGATATCAAAAGACGTTGCCTTCTTAACTTAGCTTGACTGGTTACCTTTAAAACTTGGGGTTCACCAGAGTAATTATTTCAACCAATGAAATTTATTTGTTAAATTGGGATACAAGTTTCTTCTTGGCGTGAGACTGAGTCCACTTGGTACCTCGGCCATTAACTGGCCTATTGTACCAGCCCCGGATGGTAGATGATAATGAATGTTGAGCATTCGGTAAAATGTGAGTTGGCAAGAGAAACCGAAGTACTCGGAGAAAACCTCCCACAGTGCCACTTTGTCCACCATAATCTCACATGACCTGAATCTGGGCTCGAACCCGGGCCACCGCAGTAAGAAACAAACGACTAACCGCCTGAGCTATGGTAGGGCCCCAAATTGTGACACTACCTCAGGTCAGTAACAAACTCTAGCCGTACTGATGGTTTGGGCACGCTTTGCGTGGGTAGTTTACCAGAGCTACACAGCTTGGTTGCTGCTTTAATTCATATTACGCGCGCCTTATCGCTTATTTATTTTTCATTGGCGCTACAGCCCTCATTTGGGCCTAGGCCTACCTCCATGAAACTCTCCGTTTCACTCCGGTTTACTAGATCTTAGGCATACGGTAGCTTGTCGCTTATTAGAGTATTAAAATTCTCAGAAGTAATGTATCAAGAATGAGTATATGTCGCTATTACATACAAAAATGGGATTACATTCAAAATTACATATAGATAAAATTAATTAATTAACGCATGAATATATATATCAGCAGGAGGTAATGATCGGTTATATTAATGTCCGGCGTGATGATCTTATTAAGTTAGTCTTCTTATGTATGTTTCAAAGTGTAGTCTGGTAGGTGTTCACTGATTTCTCGGAACAAATTAATACCTCATCTTCAGGATGGAAGAGCTAAAATTGAGACAACACGTGCCCCGAAATATCAGTAAGCATCTACCAAACTATACGACGTCACATTCCTGAAGACAGAAGAGTGAGTTTCGGTGAACTGGTCCATAAAATCAGCTAGTTCCATATTATGTGATTAAAAATTTATCCCCATGACGTTGTTGATAAGACTGAGCTTTTTCGCAATAATCTATACTTTTAGCTTACTTTCTTTATTTTAAAAAATAAAAGCAGGCTTATGAGATCACCTTGCTGCCTGTCTGTTTATGTGTCTGCATGCTTACCTCTCCCATTAAATTTTGAATGGCTGAAAAATCGTTATGAAATTTAGTATGTATATCAATGCACCTTGACTCACTTCAGTTACGTAATTCATAAATCCCTCACATCAGTATTACCAACATTACAGATCCTCAGATTTCTCAGACAAAATCGTAATATTCATTGAACGCCTGTACTAATCTTCATGAAGCTTAGTGTGTACATTATGCCACATAATGGCCGCGCCATAGCTCAAGCGGTTAGTCGCTGGCTTCCCGCCTCGGCGGCACGGGTTCGAGCCCAGGTCTGGTCAAGTGGGATTTGTGGTGGAAAAAGTGGCGCTGGGAGGGGTTTTCTCCGAGTACTTCCGTTTCCTTTGCCAATCTTCATTCCACCAAATTCTCCATCATCATAATCACCAGTGGCAGGCTACAACAGGCCAATCAGTGGCCGCCGTGTCGAGTGGACCCAGTTGGACTCCACCTCCCATTAATCGAAAAAAAAATGCCACACAAACCCATCTCAATGGCATATTTCATACTCCTTTCGATCAGTAATACCAACATTAGTCTCAAATTTTTGCCGTAATGCTAGATAAAAGCAAATCGATCGTCATGTAACTCGGCAAGCATATCATGCCACCTGCGTACTTCATTCACCGACATTGCAGCCTTTCAAATTCTGAGAAAACCCTTAATATTGCTTGAACGCATATACCAACATTCATGAAACTTTGTACGCACCTCATGCCATATGAAGCAAGTTCAAAGGCGTACACCATAATTCTCTTCGATAAGTAATACCAACATTACACCCTCTCAAATTGTTGCGGTAGTACTCTTAATCGCATTAAGTGGAGAAACTGTTTTGGAAGAGACTGTGGACCTGTCGTCTGACAGATTACTGATGATGATGAGTACTCTTAATACTACTCGAGAGCATGAACCGATCTTCATGAGACTTGGTATGTACATCATGCCAGCATGAGGCAATCTCAACAGCATACTTAAGAATATCTCTCCTAAGTAGTACCACCACTACACCCTCTTAAGTTGTTGACGTAATACCATTAATATTACTTGAATTCCTGAATCGATCGATATAAAAGTTGGTATATATGTCATGCCATCTTAGACCATCTCGTCTGTCCCCTTCCTAAATCACTCCTGTCAGTAATAGTAACATTGGAGCCTCCCAGATGGCATCGTTGTCTTTAATTCATTACGCATACAAACTAAAGTTGTTTTCTACTTGTATCATTCATTCATCGACGGTTCTACAAGCCCTTTTATGGGCCCCGGCCACTTTTTGCAGTTTAGTAATCCTATATACAGACGGTAGAACTCCTTGGATGAGGATCAGCCAATCGCAAAACCGCTACCTACACACAGAACGGCATAAACTCAGAATAAACGCAGCCAGACATCCATGTCTCGAATGGGATTCCAACCCACGAGCCCTGTGTTCGAGCGGTCGAAGACAGTTCATGCCTTAGACCTTGGAGGCACTGTGACTGACCTCTACTTGTATCAGATTCTCAAATTATAGGGAAAGGAAACTAGGCCATTAGATCTTCCCAGAACTTCTTGCTTCTATTGTGATTGCACTCCAACCTGAAATGCTGCATCGAATCGCTAAGGGCACTATTGTCCTGTTCACCTGTAAACAAATCGATGGATACGACTGAAATATTCTTGTTATTAGGTGATTTTCTTCTTTAGAAATGGATACAGTTTGGTCACCTTTTCACTTCGTGATATTTCCCTCAGGAATTATTCTTCGATGCAGACATATTCATATTACTTAGAAAAGGTGTGATGCATGCAGGAAAGCTTGTAGGGCTTTAGCTATGTCTTCTTCCAAGCTCATCTCACCACTGCATAAAATCGTAGCAGGGCTATTGTTGGGAACTTCATTAAAAGAATTAAACATTATTAAAAATTATACTTTTCAAATTTCCTAAAGCGGGTCTATTCACCTAATCCTTGTTATTCATATTTGACAACGGCTTGCATCACTGAAAGTCTACTAATAGTGATCTTGGTTCTCAGAACAAATGAGTACGCTTCAACTTCACTAACAATAGTAACAAACTGCAATTCAGTATAGCATTACTATCAGAACACTTATGTTATTATCTACGAATATTTAAACACTCCATATTTTTTACGTACCTTAAAATTCCAACTTCGAAAAGAAATGTATGACTGAAACACGCTTTTCTGCCCAAACAATATCCCCCTCCCCACGGGCTCTGTAAGGTCGAGAGAATCACTGCAGATGGCAGTAGCGATCACAGGAACAACAGTAACGCCGAGAGACGGGTTTACATAGAAAGAGTCCTATTCGCACGCCGATGTCGTACACCTCAGGTGTCGGTATGTGATGACGGTTGTCAATGATGAATATAAATGGGGTACTACACTGGAATTATCTTGGAATGGTGCACGAAAACCATGAATGGGCTTGAGGAGAGTTTCCAAAAGTCAAACCTGAAATCGGAGAAAAAGTATTAACAAATTTGAAGTGAATTTCGATCAATTTTATATGACATGACATGTTGAATTTTGACATAGTGGGACACGAGGTAGTGTAGGTGCTTGAGGCACTATGCTACAAGCCGGAAGGACGCGGATTCGATTCCCCATATCACTGCATTCATCAATTGACCTAATCCTTCCGGCCGCACTATGGTCCTGGGATCGACGCAGCCTCTAACAAAAATGAATACAAGGAATCTTCCTGGAGATAAAATGCGGCCGGCGCGTAAGGCTGACAACCTCACCACCATGTGTGAGCCAACCGCCCAGAAAATGTGGGAGCCTCAACACCTCACAACCCTATGGGCCTCCACGAGCATTTAGAGAGATAGTTTTATATTTACATTTGTAACGAATAAAACATCGCAAGAACCAATATTATATTTAAGCATCCTGTTGCACTCTACACGATAAATGATACAAACTCTGTCCCAAGTGCAAACAATATATTATATGTCCTTGACTTTGCTCTCTTTTACACTACATGTTTCGGCCTCAAACGGCCATCATCAGGTGTATACACTCACGTTGCTGTTACACTGCACTTAGTTTAAAATTTAACATTTAAAAACACATTGTTCCCTTCGTTGTTATTATCAACATCTACTTCGTTGATATCTGTCTGGTTTATAGATTATTTTTGTTACACACGTTAGCACTTATAAAATCTTCAGTTCTAATTTTAAAATCCTTTAAAATTTTCTCTAAATTTTAAATCCTTTAAAATTTTCTCTAAATTTTAAAATTTAAAATTTTTAGAATTACTCGCCCTATGTCTAAAGTGCTGAGCACACGTAGTAAAGAATAGCAGCGGCACGCACACAGGAAGGCTACACAGAATAACACCTATACAGTGTGGAAACAAGAACTAGCGGCTGCAGCACTTTAGACATAGGGCAAGTAACCCTAAAAAAAATTTAATTTTAAATTTTAAAATTTAGAGAAAATTTTAAAGGATTTAAAATTTAGAGAAAATTTTAAAGGATTTNCTTGGGACGGAGTTTGTATCATTTATCGCAAGAACCACTGTTTGTTCTTTTCACTCTAGTTTTGATTAATTTCTGACAAACGCTAATGAAAACGCCTACAGTTCTATAGGAGAAAAATGTGCTAATTTATGCCCTGACTAATTTACTATTGAGAACTATGCATACGAATTTGTTATATCCTGAACTTCGCGAATTACGTGAATGAAGAAGTTTCAAGCTATAGGTATTTGGGTAGCAAAATATGTAAGAAAAAGTTAAAAGAAGATACGGTTGAAAGGTTACGTAATTATGAGGATGAAGTTATTAACAGAGCTTTCAGGAATAAAATGAGAAAAGACGTTTCATTAAAACTACATAATGTTACTTCCAAATTTTCACTGCGTTTGGAAGTAAAACTTCGGTTCTTGGAAATAATGAACTCAGAAATTGCATATATTATATTCCTCTGCTATTTGCTGATCTTAACCTTAAGAGGCAGATGACAGATTGGACAAATAATAAATATCCTTGAAGTTAGAAATATAGCTGAAGTGTAGGACTATAAAAGAACATGGAAACATCTTAACAGAATTAACGAAGGAAAAATACCAGCATTCATTTACATGTAGAGAACCTTAAATTATGTAAATTGAGATCACGTAGCATATTACAATAACATCTTGAAGAGTTTCCTGAAATGAGCACCACTGTATACATCATCATCAGTAATCTGTCAGACGACAGGTCCACAGTCTTTCCAAAACAATTCCTCCACTTAATGCGATCTAGAGCTTTCTCCTTCAAATGACAGTATCCTCTTCTGTCCTCAAGGTCATCCAGCATCTTCTTACGTCTTCTTCCTCGTCTTCTTGTCACTTCTATCCGCCCCTCTATCTTTCCTTCAATAACTTCTTTTAGAAGGCAGTTTCTGCGTAAAACATGACCATCCAATTAGCCTTCCGTTTTCTTATTTCGTGTAGGATATTCCTCTGCTCACTGACTCTAATTAACACTTCTTCATTTCTCACATAATCCGTCCAACTGATCTTCTCCATCCTTCTCCAACACCGCATTTCGAAAAAATAGAAACCATCATCAAAGAAGAAAACCCCGTCGCTACGAAACTGAGTGAGCCGGTTTTCTTTATAACAGAGATAATCAGCCAAATAGCCTTGAAGTGGGCTCCAAGTGGCTCCCTTGTCTATGGAATGGAACACAACCTCAACATGAGGAGTCAAAACAGCAATTCTGCTTCTGCCCTATTCTGTGCTGGCTTGTGTACTAGCCCACTACTGAAAGTTCCCAGGCTAGACAGCAATCATCTTAAAGTAAAAGATAACGAAAATTGTTAATATGAATACTGGAGAACAGTTGATCTCTCAAAAAGTTGTACATATCAAATATGCCTATAGGTCGGAAAGTGTCCAAGGTAATATTGATGCACTCAATGTTGAAACTCAAGATATATCTTACAGATAGCCTACCAACTAATTCATTATATACGGAAGAAGAAGAAGAAGAAGGAGGAGGAAAGATAAGAGTGAAAGAGAGAGATCCATATTTGATTCGTATGTTATTTAATGGTGTTGTATTTGCATGGGTTATGTGCAATCAGGCTCGTCAGTGGTCCGATTGGGACTCAAACCGGATGCATCACAAATACAGATCAGAATCCACAGCACTGAACCAATCAGTTCTGTAAGGTGAACAAGGACATTCCTTATAGTGCAATTTATTTTCAGGCAAAACTGCATAAACGGGAAAAATTAGTATGGTAGAATTGCTACCCGAATAACAGCCATAGATTTCCAACCCATGCTTTGTCTGTCCATCTGTTCGCAACATTAATTATACGAGGCAAGCCGTGCTCGCTCTGTTCCGTCTTGGATTTAGTAATTAAAATATTCATAAGATGTCACTGTCCGCGACACGATGCGCCATTGCTACAAGTCCTGCCCGTGGTTCTAGATTTTTCACTGAATTTCAGATGAAGAGATTTGCTTTGTTCCGGGGCGATGTCACAGAATGGACCTCTAACAAATAGAACAGAGAATGAACTTACTCTTCACCGTAGAAGACAACATGTCAATTCAACGAGTACAGATAAAGGAAATCCTCGCGTCTGCACATTGCATGCAAAGCCCAGAAGTTGCGTCTAGTAATCATTTTGACAATGACGTGGAATGGAGATTCCGTCCTGTAGCTCCCGCTTCGTTCACGGTGTGGTTGTTTAAACGTGATTAATTCATGAGCCTCATTAACATTTTCTCTTATACAGGATTTATTTTTCTTGTAGACCTGGCGTGACCGCTTCTGTGGTCTAGTGGTCAGAGTTCCTGGCTTAGAGATCCAGAGGTCCAGGGTTCGATTTCCGGCGCTACCAGATTTTCTGATAAGTAGTGAGTCTGGAACGGGGTCCACTCAGCCTCGTGAGGATAACTGAAAAGCTATTTCGAGTAAACAGTCTAGAAAACTGAAATTAACGGCTGTGGGGATTCGTTGTGCTGACGACGCAACACCCTATATCAGCTAAAGTTGGCACTAACTTCGCCGACACGCGGCGGTCGCTCGGTCGGTATAGTTCGCTTGCGGACTAAAACAATGTATGTAGTTTGTTTTATTTTGTAGGCCAAGGTTGACCCGCTCCTGCTTTTTCTCAGACCCCTGGGGCTATTATGAGGATTTTGTAGGATGCAGGTATCCATTTATTTTAAAACAGAAACAAGCCAGGATTAGAGGTACAGGTAAATGGTTAACTCGATAGGGACTGCACATACGAGGTAGAGAGAGACTAATGTGTAGAAGAGGCACCCTTTTGATACCCACACAACTTCTCACTGCAAATGCTTATGCGGCTCCTTCTCGACACGAGAGTTTTCACACCTTACTGACCACGGTGCCATCTGGTGTCTCATTTTTGCACTCCACGTGCAGTTGAAATGCAGCTGTCAGTAAACAAAACCCCGCTGCAATCGACTGATAGAGGTATTATACGGACACTTAACGATTTCCCTGGCTGGTGAGGCGCTGTTCTGTCGTTATGTGCTTGGCAACGGCTGCGGCATGAACTGTGGAGAAGTAGAGACACGTACACTGAGCAATGACTTCGCTGCAGCTCACAACACTCGTTATACCGGTGTCTTGCTTAAGGTGAGAGCGAGACTCGCGGCTGTTGGTAGTCGGTTACAGGTTTTGTTCGATGAAAGAATGGTTTGGAATCGGTACTAACTTAACGCGGTGAAGTGGCGTAAATATCATATTTGCAACAGATGTGAGCATTGTGATACATTACACGGATTTACCAATATATAAATGCAGAAATAAACAAAGGAAGATAAAACACGCGATATAACAGCAAGAACGTGTTAATTTAATTATAACTCTTAAGTCTGTGGATGTTTAATTATCAAAGTAAAGTAAATCAAAATTTTTCCTGTACTTAACAAATTAAGCACAACGCCATGAATACGTATAGGGGAGGGGATGTATAGGTACACGTTTTCTTGATCTCGACACTAGTTGGAGGTTAGTGGTCAGCTTCACGCCCCGGCCGCTTTATTCCAGAGCCCATTGGATAGGAGGCTAGGTGGACCGCAGAGCCGGTCTGGACTGCGTTGAGAAGATAAAATTCTTGACCCTACCAGGACTCGAACTCCTACCCCTCGGTCGTCCAGCCCGTAGCCAGTCGCTATACCAATAGAGGTACTCTGGAGTCTAGTTGTTACTTGTAGAAGTAATGGGACTACAGAGCAATACAATTCGTGTAGAGTAAATTAAATACACTCATTACAGAAAATAAAGGAATACAATACATTATTATTTAACAAACAGATACTACAACTGGGTAAAGCACATCTGTTGATGTTCTATAGCCGTTTGAATCCTTCGTAGAATAATGGGTATAAATTCTTTCGAAACTTAACAATATATAATCCGGCGACAAGAATTTAACGCATCATATGGTCTACTGTTTCACGTCGGCAGCTGTAGCAGTGACGTCACTGCAACACGTCATTATCGCGCTTTTCAAGAAGCAGGGAAACTGGCAAGAGTTCAGTAATTAGATTCCGCGGCGCGAGAGAGATGCCCGAAATTATATTATTGGAGACGTGCAAGACAAAGTAGAGCTTGGGCGTCGCTGCATTTCCACATCATTATTCATGCCATTCTTCGCGCGTATTTAGATGATGCCATTGGGTCTGAAGTTACTTAACACTTTCTGTATGCGTCTTCACAGCGACGAATGAGATGGGATACTAAGTAAGCAAGGATTTGAAAGGAGGCGTTCGTGTCATATTAGAAAGCATACTTCCCTGGAATTCGCCTGGAGAGATTGGGACGAAACTTCAGTAAATCTCTCCGAAGATAGTCACAAACAGTTACTGTACAGCGGAAATTATTGGATACCAATTACATGCCTTTTCATATAATTCATCCTTCGCAATATTTGTTAGTCAGGTTATGTTACATACGACACAAATCGGAATGATTATTACGTTTAGTTTATGCGTCAGTTGCACAGAGTGCAGAAAATTAATGCATCAGGAACAAGTGTGTGGCATCCAACAGTTCCGCATTTGATTTCTGTAATAACTATGGAATCTGAGTAATTTCTATTTGGGGTGCTCATGTTCTACAGCGCGTTTGTCATATTTAATATTTCGTCCAATATAAGTCTAATTAAACGAAAGGTTAAATCGAACTTGTATTATTAATGAAGTTCCTTAAAGATTGTTTCAGGCATTCGAACGTTGATGAATGGGGATTCACAAACACAGACAGCATGGGGATCTCATAAGCCTACTTTTATTTTTTAAATAGGGAAAGTAGGCGAATGAAACAAGGCTTATGAGATTACCTCGTCTGTCTGTGTATCCGTCTGTGTCTGCCCGTCTGTAGCTGTATCCCCCCTTAATTTTTTAGGCTTATGACATCGCCTCGGTGTCTGTCTCTGCATCCCCCTTAATTTTTGTTAGGAGGCTTATTAGATCATTTTCATGTTTGTGTTTCTGTGTGTTCCTCATTTGTTTTTGTTTTTTTAGTTTCTATGTGATCCATGTCGTATGGAAGGAAATTTGGTGATTAGTTCTTCCCAGAATTTCTTAAGTATATTACGAGATCATCTTGCTCTCTGTCTGTGTGTTTGAGGCTTATAAGACTTATGAGATTGCCTTGCTGTCTCTGTGTTTGCCTTCTGTTGCTAGCAAACGGGCCGTATGTGTACGCAGCCTATTTTTTTTTTTTTTTTTCTTTCCATGCGATCTTTGGAAAGTAGGGGATTAGGTCTTCCAAAATATCTTGTTTTCTTAACATAAAAATTCGTCCTACCAAATGTAGGTAAATAATATAAAATAAACGTGTTATTAAAATCCATAACTTTCATTTATTGAATAAAATACAAGACATTATGTATTCCAATAATATATGCTAAGTTTTATCCGTGGTGTTATGATTTTACAAAGAAATGACTTACATCTGCAATAATCACATAGCATCATCTTCAATTTGGTAACAAAACTCGCAAAGAATGACTGTAAAATATACATACTTCACAATTTTCACTTTTAGTACAAATATTATATTTTTGGGCATTATCCATCGTCTTGTACTTATCTAAAAACCGTCCTGTTTATTTTCCAAAACACAACGTTTCGGAGACTGCCTTCTGTCTCCGTCTTCAGATAAAACCTACTCAGTTGCGCCCAATCGTTAGAGCTAGTCCCTATCTCCTGAAGACGGAAACACAATCCAGTCTCCGAAACGTCGTGTTTTGAAAAATAAACAGGATGGCTTTTAGACGAAGACAAGACTATGGACAGTGTCCAAAAACATAATATTTGTACTAATATACCATTGTCACAAACTACTGGATCTTAATTTTCACTTTTGTTGCCTATCTGGTTTACTTGATACCTTCGGAGTCAGAAGACTCTGTTCACTGGCTGCGAGTGACAATAATTTCTTTATCAGGCGTCACTTTAATATTCTGTGTATCGATTCTAGTGCGTCTGGAGCCCGCGGCAACTACTTGCGCCGTCACTCTAAACCCTACACCGTGCTTTCTCGTCGACGCCGTAGCACGCCCAGATGCTAACGGGTGACACAGCCAACGCGATACATTTACTTGGAAGTGTATCTCAAATGTGCTAACCCTGCCCGTTAACTCCACTAGCCTTGCAGAATAGAGAGAGAGAGTTAATCAATAGTGACGAATAAGTACTATTGAACATGAGTCATCATAAATTATCAGTTAGTCACCATCAGTGTATTGCTTTGTAACAAAGAAACATTAGTTTACGGAAAAATGAATCATGTCCCAGAGGCACTATGCTAGAAGCAGGAAGTTCGCGGGTTCGATTCTTGATAAGGTCATTGGTTTTTCAATTTACCTAATCCTTCCAGGCGCACTATGGCCCTGGGGTTCACTCACCTTCTAACAGAAAATGAATATCAGCAATCTCCCTGGGGGGTAAAAGGCGGCCGGCTCATAAGGCTGGCAACCTCACAGCCATTTGTGAACCGATTGTCTAGAAGATGTGGGAGCCTCGACGTCTCACAACCCTATGGGCCTTCACGGCCTGTTACCTTTTCTTTACTTTATTCCATTATATACTCGAGAGGTAAATTTTACAGATTGTATGCGATAAATGGCATCTCGATTCGTGACGTGGGCCAAAAGGAAATGCTAAAAATTCGCCTGATGTCTGCCACTGTAAGAAGACGGTACAAGTGCCTGCTTGTTCCATCTCCTAAGCGGAAACATAAAATCGGAATGCTACAGACGGAAATTGCTTGTTAGAAAACTCCTACTCCTAATATTACCAGTATTAACTCTCTCCAGTACCAACATTCCACGTTCAAATTCCCAGACATGCTTTAATTTTCAATCGGCTTCTTCCGCAAGTGGAGGGGATTTTTTTTCCTTTGTTTCCGGACGCCGGATCCAATAAAAGGTGAACTCCATCACCTTATTTTTCTGCAAGTGTACAGTACACCAAACTAATTTTGCACGATAATTACAGATTTGCCTACAAGCGAGTTTGATATCCGTTCAGATATCTGGCTGGCCTATGATGAATACTGAATTGTTAGAATATGTACAAAATTGTCAAAAACTGTATCAGATTTTTTAATAATTAAACAATCTTACAGCCCAACACTTTCCAGCCTTAACTGGCCATCTTCAGATGCGACCAATACTAAAGAAACCTTACATATATAGCTGGCATAAAATGATTTAAAATGTCTAGATCATTTAAATTAAATATAAATGTAAACCTCAAAACATTTATAGTTAATAACATGCTGAAATCAATGATGGGTGGGGATGTATATTTTTATGCTGTCTTGTGGACGTAATAGCGATGACAGTGTTATATATGATAGGCTCATAATAGTCTTTCAATTTAATATTGTCTTGCGGCATCCTCTGTTAGTTTATGCCGCAAGATCCTACAAAACAGATATCTGAAGAATGATTATGAGCCTATCATAAATATCACAGCATTTGATCTTATGTTAAAAAGAGATTATGTTATTAATTTTAATGCTGTAAGAATTTACAATTAGATTTAACTTATATAACTCAAACT
This sequence comes from Cryptotermes secundus, assembly GCF_002891405.2. Lineage (NCBI taxonomy): Eukaryota > Metazoa > Arthropoda > Insecta > Blattodea > Kalotermitidae > Cryptotermes > Cryptotermes secundus. The sequence goes on from NW_019733349.1 coordinate 274,039, forward strand.
TTTAAAATATGTTGCGCAAAATATGTAGGGTTTCCTTAAGAATTTGTTGCCCCTGAAGATGGTCAATTAATGTCGAAACTTGTTGGGCTCTAAGATCATCTACTCATTTAAAAATTGGGCACGTTCACTGGCATTTTTTTTCATATCTTAATGCAAATGGCCTAACAGATTACTTTTACGAAATTGCAGGAGAGTTAATTTTACTAGAGTCCGTTGCCTCCCCTCTTTCAGACCCCTGATATTTTACCCTCGCAGATATGAAAATGAATTTGCGTTTGTTCTGTATAGTTTCAAATATTTGCTTCCTTCTTCTAGAATTCAAATTGCATCAACACATACACACTGGCCGCGCCATAGCTCAAGCGGTTAGTTGCTGGCTTCCCGCTGCGGCGGCCCGGGTTCGCTCCCGGGTCCGGTCAAGTGGGATTTGTGGTGGATAAATTGGCGCTGGGGGCAGGTTTTCTCCGAGTACTTCGGTTTCCCCCGCCAATCTTCATTCCACCAATTGCTCCACAATGACCCTTACCTATCATCTGGGGCTGGTACAAGAGGCCAGAAGTGGCCGCAGTACAAGGGACTTAGTCCCACCCCACTAGCATTAATAAAAAAAACAGATATACACCGCAGGAGTGTGGAAACAATGAATCATGCTTCCAGTCTTGTATTTTGCGCCGTTCTTGCAGGCTCTTGTACGATTACCCTATCAGAGTAATTTAAAGGGGCTTCATGGATATTTACATAAACGCCAAGCATTAGTGTGTGTTATTCCCATGTCACGCGAACTATGACAGTAACAGGATTAAAACAGGGCATCCGAGCGAAAACTACGTACCCTATGGACACCATGCATTTGCCTTACACGTACAAAATCAATACTTACGAACGGTATGTTTGTTCTTTCGATCTTATCAACTTCGAATATGCAATACCGATATTTCCAAAGTATGTAATTACCTTCACACTAGATCTTCGATAATCCTCAAGAACTGTAATTATCCGTGTTTTATCTTTGTTCCATGCTAGCATACACATCTACTTTGCTCCTGTCGTTTATACCAACCTAACATATTCATAGTATTATGATATAAGACGAATTTCGCACGACTTGTGACTTTAAACTGAAGAAATAAAGTTACCTACCATGGAGATGTATAGAGAGAGGTAAGGTAGGGTGAAGTTGCTCCTGTGCTTAACTAATTAAGCACTAAGCCATAAAGGCGTATGGGGGAGCGGATGTATAGACCCACATTTTCTTGCCCTCGGCACTAGTTCGAGGTGAGTGATCAGCTTCACGAACCGGCCGCTTCACCCTCGTGGAAAGAACCCCCGGTACCCCCTGGATACGAGGCTGGGTGGGTCCCAGAGCCGGTCGGAACGACATGGAGAAAAATTTTGACCCAACCGGGACTCGAACTCCGACCCCTCGGTTGTCCAGCCGGTAGCCAGTCACTATTCCGACTGTGCTCTCCCAGCTTCCCTTTATAAACAAAGTGGAGGGAAAGGGTACGCATTCAGAACCTTGACATTAGATGAAGGTGATTGGTTAGCTTCATTCAACGGCAGACCTTCCATTAACAAAGAGTCCCTGAAAACGGTCACAGTGGCCCTGAGATCCGAATTCGAATCTCTCAAATATGAAACCCATGTTTAAACAATTCCCACACCGCTTGGGTTATTGGATCTGTACAGTAAGCTTGTGTTACCACACAACCGAGGGGCTTGCTTTATGATCAGCGTTGTCGTGTATTTACCTCCCACTTCCGCACAGGACTTTAATTATAGAGCACAACAGTACGCATGCGCAACTGTTGGTTTAACATGTATAGGCCTATAATATGAAATTTCTGCACGGCGCTTTAAAGTGTCGGTCTGAAAACAGCAGTTGGAGGCTAAATTAGGACTACTAGGGACGCTAGGGACGTTGCACTGCTTGAGATATTAAACTTCATTTCTTTCTGAAATAAAAATCATATTGCCTGCTTCTTTCGTCGTCTATTTTAAAAGAGAATCTTCAGAAGTCTTTTTTTATTTCTGTATGTAACAGAAGAAAAGAAATACATACACTTTCTTTAAATAAAAATATGAAGAACTTTGTGTAATGGCATAACTTTGTAAAACGATCATTAGTGCCAATCTCTTAGGCCCTGAGAAGACCAGTGATTTAGATTAGCTCCTTCTAAGGGGCCCAACTGAGTAGGTGTCTTCCTTTCTCACCTGTAGACGGAAACATATCCAGTTTCCGAAACGTCGTGTCCTCTATTACTTAAAATTCCGGACGATGGAAAAAGTCCAGAACCCCAGTAATTCTGAGAAAACACATACTTCAAAATTATTACCTTTTCAAAATGATATCTGCTCCATACTCCCCGAAGGCACACAGTTGACCCACTTGACCCACTTGACTACACAATACAAACTGTGATATAGACAGGTCTGATATAACTTTTCAGCCGATTGCATTGTGGGAAGAATGAAATGAAACAGATTGTTCTCCTGCCATCTAGGAAACTTTCATAATAAGCAGTACAGATCATAAATTCTCAGCTTGTGTTTCACTGGTTATTTTGTGAAAAAATAAAAACCCCTGTCCCGCCATACTAAAAAGGCTTCTCTCTTTCAGGGACGTGTACTCTTATAACTATATATTCTGTATCATTATATTAATCATTAATGGAATTTCTTTTTCCGAGACCTCACGTCTATCCATCAGACAGCTAAGTCCCATCAGCTGGACGCGTTCAACCCGTTGAGAAACACTGGTCTAGACAGCATGTCAAATTTGTAGAGAAGTTCGTGTTAATATTAACATAAAAGATAAAAATAAAATCTAGGTATAATACTGTATGCCAGTGTGAAACCCCATTTAATTATCTGCAATTTCTGTACGACCTAATTATTACCTGAACAAGAGACTCTGTTTTGGTAATTAGTCGATCTATTTACAATTATCATTTCGAAATTTTGGATTAAAATATTATTTATGCTGATGAAAGTGGCCGCTGCCGGTCACGGTAGCTGAGCGGTCTAAGGCATGTACTGTCTTCGCTCGCTCGGAAACCGGGATCGTGGGTTCGAATCTCACTCAGGGCATGAATATTTAGTTTGTGTGTGTGCGTTTTTCTGTGTTTGTGTACAGGTAGAGGCTTTGCGACGAGCTGATCACCCACCCAAGGAGTCCTACCGAATGTGTAAGATCTAGAAAAACCGAAGTCAACGGAGAAGTTCATGGAGGTAGACCTAGGCTCACTGGGGCTGTAGTGCTAAGGAAAAAACAAGTGGCTGGGTGGTCTATGGCATGAAATATCTTCGCCCGCTAAAACACTGGGTCGTGGGTTCTAATCCTGCTCGAGGCATGGATGTGTGTGTCTGCGCTTATTCTGTGTTTGTGTTGTTCTGTGTAGCTATAGACTTTTCGACTGGCTGATCCTCCGTCCGAAGGTCCTGCCGACTGTCTACAGTTCAGTACGATTCTAAATATCAGAACTAAATCTGAACGGAAAGAGGGCAGACAGCCTAATTCATCAAGGGAGGAGGAGGAGGAGGAGGAGGAGGAGGAGGAGGAGAAGAAGAAGAAGAAGAAGAAGAAGAAGAAGAAGAAGAAGATTGCCTCTTGTTTGTATATGAAGACTTATTTTTTTAGCTTCCTGGGGTTGGGCGAGACTGCGTCCACTTTGTACAATGGCAACTATTTGGCCTACGGTACTAGCCACGGGTGATAGATGATGATGAATGTGGAGCAGTCAGTGGAGTGAGAATTTCTAGGGGAAAACGATGTGCTCGGAGAAAACCTGCCCAGTGCCACTCTGTCCACCACAAATCCCATATGACTTGATCTGGGCTCGAACCCGGGCTGCTGTGGTGAGAAGCAGGCAACTAACAGCCTGAGCCATTACCTGAAGACTTAACTAAGGCCCTGATATGATCCATATATACCCTGTAGTTCTGATCTCGGTTGATGAACTCTACCAAATCAATTGCCCACACTTTTGAAAATGGCCAGGTCTAAAAACAGGAGCAATGTTTAAAATACTCATATATGCGTATTAATGGGCCTATAGACTCGTATGTTGTTGCAAGTAATGCAATTGTCTGTTTAAGGCAGAAAATAAAGAGGAGTAAAGAGTATTCATTGTTAATTGTTAATTGCGGTCAAGAGGTGACTCCAGTCTCCGTTCTGTCCCGATGCGAGCAGCTGCGTAACACCGTGAGGAGACCTAGCGTTAATACAGCCTACAGCAGTAGCATGACAGTGATGCGGTCAAGAGGTGACTCTTCAGTCTCCGTTCTGTCCCGATGCGAGCAGCTGCGTAACACCGTGAGGAGACCTAGCGTTAATACAGCCTACAGCAGTAGCATGACAGTGATGCGGTCAAGAGGTGACTCTTCAGTCTCCGTTCTGTCCCGATGCGAGCAGCTGCGTAACACCGTGAGGAGACCTAGCGTTAATACAGCCTACAGCAGTAGCATGACAGTGATGCGGTCAAGAGGTGACTCTTCAGTCTCCGTTCTGTCCCGATGCGAGCAGCTGCGTAACACCGTGAGGAGACCTAGCGTTAATACAGCCTACAGCAGTAGCATGACAGTGATGCGGTCAAGAGGTGACTCTTCAGTCTCCGTTCTGTCCCGATGCGAGCAGCTGCGTAACACCGTGAGGAGACCTAGCGTTAATACAGCCTACAGCAGTAGCATGACAGTGATGCGGTCAAGAGGTGACTCTTCAGTCTCCGTTCTGTCCCGATGCGAGCAGCTGCGTAACACCGTGAGGAGACCTAGCGTTAATACAGCCTACAGCAGTAGCATGACAGTGATGCGGTCAAGAGGTGACTCTTCAGTCTCCGTTCTGTCCCGATGCGAGCAGCTGCGTTAACACCGTGAGGAGACCTAGCGTTAATACAGCCTACAGCAGTAGCGTGACAGTGATCATACAAGTAGTTAAACGGACTTGTCATTTGTCGTTGCTCCAATAAGTGCGATGTATACTCAGAACGCAACTGTTAGAAGGTTAAAAAAAAAAGTAAAGCTATCCCTGTAACAGGTTGAAGTTAAACAGGAACCAGCTACGATGGGTCACTGTCACCTCAAAGGACACCTGTTCAAACTGGGACTTAGTAATAGTCCCACTTGTGAGAGGTGTCAAGAAGAAAATGAAACAGCCAGACATATCCTGTGTGAATGTGAGGCATTATCTTATTTAAGATTAGTTTATGGAACCAAGTGAATATTTCGACGCCCCCACGTACAAAATCTTGCTCTTCATTCGAAGTGCAAGATTGCTGAGGGGATAATCAAAAGGGAAAGCACAATAGACCACTGTAGGTCGCGGTGTAAGGGCCGAGAAGGCCCACCCCTTATACATTCATTCATTCAACTCTGTACCAGGCCGTGAAGGCCCGTAGGGTTGTGGGACTTCGAGGCTCCCACATTAGAAGACGGATACTATATATATATCACTCATGTTCGAAAACAACTGTAATTAAAATAACGTCTTCTGAAGTAATTGTTGGGGGCGTAGTTGGTTGAGGTACTATGCTACAAGCCGGAAGGTCGCGGGTTCGATTCCAGATGAGGTGTTTTTTTTCAATGTACTTAATTCTTCCAGCCACACTATAGCCCTCGAGTCGACTCAACCTCTGACAGAAATTAGTATTTGGTGGGAAGGGGTAAAGGGCGGCCTGCGCGTAAGACTGACAACCTTACTGCCACCTGTGAGCCGACTGTCTAGAGAAAATGTGGGAACCTCGACGTCTCAAAATCCTATGGGCCTTCGCGATCTGTTACAGGGATAGCTTTTACATTTTTTATTGAAGTAACTGTCGGACTGAATAATTGCAAGTTCCACACACAACGCGCAGGAACAGATATATACGTTATTGATAATTAGTTAATGAGTAAAAGAGTTTAGATTATAAATATATACTTTACCAAAGCACTGAAATTTATAAGAACTGTACATAATGTACCCTGGCTTTCCAGATCAGTTTAACTTCGTAAATCTTTTTCAGATTATAGCGCAAAGTTCAACTGAATGACAGCCGTTACTACGTGTATTATCGCGTAAGACGCCATTCCGCACGGTTGTCACACTTTCAGCTCCGAGTCTTATATCCGCTCTTGGCTCGAAAATAAAATATATACCGTATTTACGCATGTATAGGCCGCGTGCGTGTATAGGCCGCAGCACAATTTTCAGACAGAAATTATAGAAAAAATAATTTTCTTGGAATATTATTTCAGGAGTATTACACCCTGTATTACTAATTATGAATATAATTTTTTTTNATAATAATTATAACAAAAGTATTTCTACAGAGTCTTTTTTACTTCTACGAACGAACGAACTCCGTAGTTTTAGTCCGCAAGCGAACTATACCGACTGAGCGACCGCCGTTTGTCGGCGAAGTTAGTGCCAACTTTTTTGAGGATAGAGGGTGTTACGTGGTCAGCGCAACGAATCCCCACGACCGTTAATTTCGATTTTCTAGGCGGTGTTTACTCCTACAAAACAGCAAAACGGAGGGAACAATATTACAGTAAGAGTCGCTCTGAACTGAAAGACATTTTCAGACGATTCAACACAATGTTGCAATATCTACATATTCCTGAACGCTTGAAGATTCCTCTGGGAGACTGAAAGGAATTGAAAGACGTCTTATTGAAATGTTTTCTCTAGGGACCATTACCCAGACCATCCATCACAGAGCTGATGGGCGGGAAATGAGCTTCAGCAACGACTGGAGCAGTACATAACGACCCTTGTAAAAGTGCACCTGAAGCCAACTCCAAACGTGAAAAAGAAACCAGTGGACTACAATCGTATTCCAGCATCAAGTATTAAGTGCGAAATGACACTATTGTTTGTGTAGTGTTACGGTCCATTACTTTCCCCCAGCCCATATTTCTTCTTTCGCTGGTAGTTTCGCTTATTGTAGGTCGCAGAGAGGATATTGAAAGAAAAAAATGGAGACTTAACGAGTCTTTAGGCTAAGATTGTTCGTTATTAGGCTATTAATAGTGACGTGACATGATCTTAACTCAAATAGTGCCGAATGAAGGGCAGCAAAATAATCATGCATGCAGTAGGAAGGTTTCGATGTCATCAATATTAAAATATATTTCCAGTATTTGACATAAAGACTGGCAGAAACAATACGTGACCGTGGTAATCTACGTTTAAGATACTGTCACGTTATTAGCGACTATAGAAGGGGTTTGGATTGATGACCGGATTTATTGAACTCTTTGATACAGCACGTGACTACATTTTACAGTTCACTGCTACACACACTAGTGTCCACAGTCATGTCTTTACTAGCCGTTGCTTGGTAGAGGCTTCCAATGGCGGGCGTTGCTTATCACAGTAAAACCTCACAACGACTAAATCTCAGCGGTTCGTTAACTCACTCACTGCAACAGCTAACTGACCTTGCTTATAATATCTCGGCTCGGACCACACAGAAACAGCGTTCCTCTGTTGTTTACGGGACAGCGGCGGTCGTTCGATCTGTATAGTTCGCTTGCGGACTACAGGCCAAGAATTCTGACAGCAGAGCATGTCTGAAGCTCCTTACATTTAAAAGCAGGAACTAAACAGTTATTTGGATGATGTTATGAAGACGTAAAGATATAATGCCTCTCCCTCGGAGATCTCTAACACCTAGCTATGCTGCAACTTTGAGGAAAGCTTTGAGCTAATGCAGCAGAGTAAAACAATCTGAACTCAATCAGAGCTCCTTGGTCGCGCACCGCACTGAAATATTTACCGCGACTAAAGAGTGAATGTGCGGCAGTGCAGCTGTACGGTTTAAATATGGATACGCAACCCGGATTCAGCCCACTGAATATTTCACCTTCTCTGAGCGCGCACCGCGGGTATCTCAGCTTCTTATGAAGTTCTATGCCATGAGTTTGTTTTTGTAACAAGACTTCTGTGATATTTGACAGAGGTTAACGATTATTTTTACTGGCAAAATTAATGTTGACGGTTTAAAATTACCGTCGGGGGGTTGCAAAACCTACACAGAAAAATTAAAATTGTTAAGCTCGAGTTATTTGTACTGATTGAACGCACTTCATAATACTGCGAGACACATAGAGATAAGGCTCTTAATAATTTATTTGATCACGACATCCTAGACCCTGACGGGTGTTATCAGTGTGTTAAAGATTCACGTAAGCGCACTCCGAAAGGAAACCATCCCATCTCCACTTCTCATGTCCAGTTCTTTGTATAGTGAGTGTAAACTGTAGAATATTCGTGAATGTACACTAAAGACTCCAAAACTTATATTTATGTCAATATTCTGACTGCTATTTATTTTATTTGTTGATAGTGCGAAAATTCCTGAGGAGAAAGTAAAATGCAATGATACTATCAACAGGAACCGGGATAGCTCAGTCAGTACAGTGACTGGCCAAGGGCTGGACGACAGGAATTCCATTCCAGGAAGGGACAGGAAATTTTTCCTTCCCCATCCTTTCCAGATAGGCTCTGGAGCTCCACCCAGCCTCCCATTATGAGCAAAGGGAGCTCTTTCCTACAAATAAATCGGTTTCACCACGTAGTATGGAGCTGACCACGCAATTCCAACACACGTTCACATATACGTTGACTTTCTTTGCTCCTACACGTATGAAAGCTGCCTATCACAGTGGGCGCGCGGCCTAAGGCATGAACTGTCTTCATTCGTTCGAACGCTGGGATCGTGGGTTCGAATCCCACTCAAGGCATGAGTGTCTGTATTGTGTGCGTCTATTCTGTGTTTGTGTTGTTCTGTGTGTAGGCAGAGGCCTTGCGACGGTCTGATCCCCCATCCAAGGGGTCCTACCGACTGTATATAGGATCAAGAAACCAAAAAAGCAGCCAAGGCCCAACAAAGGGCTGTAGAGCCATAGTACGTAATAATAATGTATGAAAGCTTTCCTACGATGTGACTTGATTAATGTATTTTCTCTAAAATACGACCATTACAGTTTTTGTGCATTGTAGCTCAGTCGACCTAGTAACTAGGCTACTGGCTGGAAGACCGAGAAATCAGGGTTCAATTCCCGGTAAGGGCAATTTTTTTTGTTCCTAGCTATCTCCCAGACCGGTTAAGGGGCCCAACCTGCCTACGGGTACCGGGGGCTGTTTCCCAGGGACCAAAGTGGCAGGTGCGTGAAGCTAATTACTTACCTTATCTAGTTTCGATGTTAAGAATGGAAGTACTATATTGTGACAAGTGTACCCATTACTAGGCAACGTCTCGGTAAACGCATTCCAGCGAAGCGTACGCATGTAACAGAAAGTCGTCCAATGTTAGGTAACGGATCAGTAAACAGGCCCCTTAACAATAATGCTTTGTTTTAGGTACCTAGCACCCAGGTTAAGACTACGCGAATCCATATATCCATTTCCCCATATGTTTTCAAGGCGTGGCGATAAATTAATTAAATACAGGGGCAACTTGACTTTACAGTTCTAGAGTTAGTTACTTTGACTGCAGCAGCACGACTCTGTATTCATAGCATCAGAAACACTTTAATATATCACGTTCTAATGCAGTGAAATTTTGTTACAGTCATTGAAATACTGGCTACTCTATTTAACATCAAGTCCTTTGCATAGAAATTACCTAATAGGCTTAATTCCTGTATGCAACTATTGTACAGCATAAATAATGACGCAGATGACGAGACAATGCAGAAACATTGTTGCCCCATCCAGTTTGTATTTTAGCACATAACTTGCTACTGCAATAATTTCATAATCTGAAATTGCTGCAATACGAACTTTGTGTACAATACGCAATCAAAATAGCTGTGGTAATGTTCTGCTTCACCATTTTGTTCCCCTGTGCTGAAAAGTGATTTAAGTTACAGCCACTCCTGCAAACCAGCAGACTGAGTGATCGAGGTTATTTTCATTCATTCGCTGTTGGAAACGGCGCTTGAAAATTCGACATGAATTCTTACCCTGGCATTTTCCTCCTGCTTTCTATTTGTGTTACATGTGCAAGTATGCGCATGTCCAGACTGTCTGACGATTGACGTCATCTATTTGATACAAAGAGTAATTAACTGCATCTTCTGTGAGTGCATAAAACACACACACAATTAACCATAAATTGCCACATATTATAAACATCTCTGTTAACCTCCCAACTTTTCCTTTTTCTCAGGTACACATGTTTTCGTTTCCTTCCTTCGCGTTTTATTTCCACCCTGTAAATTTTTATGTTTATACAATATACACAATATATCGATACTAGAATGACCCTGGCCAACCTGTGTGAAAGAATGAAAACTTCCAACGGATTCCCCTAAATATCTTTATGACCTGCTGCTCAAAAGAAACAAACGTGTTTGGATTGGATGCCTATACCGCCATACTACAAAAATGGAACAAATTGTGGGACGTCTGGTAGCTGCCATAGAGAAGATAGAGGCCAAGTTAGATGTCCATCACGAAAATATGATAGCAAAGATGGACTCTCATCACGCGTAGATAATGGCAGAAATGAGGGCCAGTGAAAAGAGACGAAGGCCGACCGAGAAGCTAAGGAGGCCTATCCAGAAGAGATGCAAGAAAATCCAGAGTAAATGAAATCTACAGCGGGGGAGGAGGAAGTCCTTAAGAGAACTGTCAGAGCACTGAAGAAGGGGTATGGGGACCGGGATCTAGCCATATGGCGCCGCCGACAGCTGAAGAAACGGACTCAGAGATATGGCGGGTCCCAGAAGAAGATGGTGGCCGCCGCAGACGGGTGAATTGTCCTGCCATTCCTGCACAGCGCAAGGGACACAGTTGTCAGGGATCAGGTGGGACAATGTCGCAGGAGGAGCCCCTAAAGGACAAACTCTCAAAGGAGACAATGAACGCGGCAGGAAGGTAGCTATGGACGGAAGGTCCGAGATCTAAAGGAACAGCTATGTCTAGGAAGCAAAAGGCCATTCAGGTGACCGTTACTCTGTTGCTGTATGGAAAGTTGAGAGACACGTGTTTCACAACTGCGAAGTTACAAATGAGTAAATTTCTAATCAATAAAAGGTACAAATGGGTAAATTTCTACTCAACAAAAGGTTTTGGATAACCTTGAAGTTTTCTTACAGTCGTTTGTTTGTTTTTGTACTATTCATTATCTTTGTTATTGTGATTATGGTGCTATGTTGGCAAAATTGATAAAACTTACAGTTCAGTTTGGGCTGCCTGAGGCAGAAGAGGTCCTTATGAGGCCTGAGCGAGACCGAACACCCCAGGTCATAGTAGCCTCTCCTGTAGCCACATATCATGGTCCCATTGTCACCATATATCCATGTTTTGCAATTAAATTTTGCCAAAGAAAATCGTATTATTCCAGACACTTCATTCACGACGTGAGTAGCGTGGGGACTTAACCTCCCGGTTGGAACCAACCTTGTATGCAACCCTATAATCTCTTTGTGTTCGTAACCTATCCAGGTAGAGGCTAGACTGCAACTCCAAATCTGGAATTCCATTACATGCAAAATGAATACCAATGTTGAGTGTACGATGGAGATCCAGTAAATAGGTCACAAATGTGAGTAAAAAAGCTGTAATTGATGTAATAGTTGTTTTATGTGTATCATTAGGTAGCAGCACAGTCCAGCTTCATGATAGTTTAGGTAGCAGACGCGCATGCTCGTGTTCAGAGGCTGGTTTCAGTAGTAAAAATGGCGACAGTGCTCGAGGAGTATACTAACGAAAGACAGCGTTATTTTGTGCATTTTTGTGACCAAAAGGACTCAATGCAAAGTATGTTGTGACATGAGTCCTGAAAGCCGGGATAGTGAAACCAGAGGAGGCGTACATTGCTGGGCACCTCCTAAAACGCCTACTCAACAATAGAGAGGCTGTGTTCTTTGCATTGTCCGTGCCGAGGGATTATAAAAAGGACAAAGAAGATCGTTTGAGTCAGTTGAATTTGGAGGCGTCAGCCTGCCAGGAACAGAGGAGCAGAGGAATTGAACTGAAAGAGTATCCGGAAGCGGCAGTTGACAGAATAATTGAGATGATGGCAAGAAAAAAAAATAGGCTGTGAAAAGAAGACTTCATGTGTGATTTGAAGTGACAGTAAGACTGTTATAAATCCGTTGCAGGATCTAACTATTGAAGACCGACGATACTAATGTGCTTAAGAGCGAACTGCAAAGTGCTGAAATAGTGATAGCGCTATAATTGGCTGTTGTTCTGAATGAATGTATAAGGTGTCAATAAATCCAATCATCCTATCCAAAACCCGTCTATAAGTCACACACACCCTAACTCGTGACAATAATCTTAAACTTTTTTTTCTGTTTACGGCGTGAAGTGCTTGCAGCGTAAAGCGGTTCACAACTGGATCGAGAAATTCTCTCAAGGACGTAAGATTATCGCTGATGAAGACGTTAAAACGGAGGTGCTGAATTTGCTGAGACAACAGTGACAATACTTTTATGCTGTGGATTTCGACGCACTGATAAAGCGATGGGACAAATGTATGGAGGATATGTCGAAAAATAAATGCTTTTTTTTTTTCCAGATTCCAAAACATGTTTTATGTTTTATATCCATTTGTGACCTATTTACTGACTAACCCTCACACCTATATCAGATGTAATATATCAAAAATTGATAGACATGCCAATTGGCAAAACAATTTAGCGAAATGTCCATCTCGAGCGTTGCATCAACGAGGTTCTAATACAAGTATGTATTAATTCATTCACCAACCAGTATGTTTACTTTATAACCTGTCACCACTCTGTAATAAAAACCGCCCGAGCATGTTATAGGTTGTCCTTTGTTGTCATACATAATAAGTGATTAATGAGTTCATCCGACAGGGCGCAGTGCTCACCAGCAATCAATCATAAGCACTGTCTTTCCTCAGCTCTTACACTGCAGAACATATCGATAGATAATCGACGTGGCTAGCTACATCCTGCCGCCCCATAATCACCAGAATTTAGGCCAGTTCCTTAACAGAAACAGGTCATTTGTATCTGATATTCACCATCTCTGTGACCTTCACAGAAATAAATACAGAAGAGTTTTAAAGGAATTCTCCCCCCCCTCCCCACTAACAAATAACGTACTTGGCTTTATATGTTTCGATTATTACAGAGAACAGAACTGAAAATCATATAATCCTGTCAGTTGCTATTATCTATAATTATAACCCGAAAATGCTATGGTTAATTATTTTATTTAGTGTTTAAAATGTATAATAGCTTCGTATCTCATTAAACCTGATTCGCAAACCAACAATACTCGAGGACAAGCGTTTAGGCATATTGTCATGGAATCCATTCACCTCACGAAAGTACTTTACCTTAACAAAATATTCCACTATTTAATAAAGCTTTGAAACGTTATTTACATACGTATATCTTGATAACATGTGCTATTATGAAGAGAAAAACTCAGTGGCTTGTAGTCCGCAAGCGAACTATACCGAGCGACCGCCTTTGTCGGCGAAGTTAGTGTCAACTTTTGCGGATAGAGTGTGTCAGGTGGTCACAAAAAAGGCCTAGACCTTCTTTATATTTACAATATTGTTTCTACAATAAAAAAGGTACTACAGGAATGGCTCGTCTCCCTGGTTCCGAGAGACAGAAACGAACCGCAGCGCCTTCGTGTCAATAAACCGTATGAGAGCAGGCCACACCAGTCTTAAAGCAAGCCTAAACAGATTTAAAATTGTGTTCACGGCCGAACGCGAATGTGATGATGAGCTGCAAACGGAGGAACCTATCTTCTGGAACTGTAAGCTGTACGAGGACCAACGGGAAAGAATGATGGACATTTTGTCTGAGAACAGCAAAAAAGAATATCCAAAGTCAGTTATAGAGCTCTTAAGGCTAGAAGAAGAAACATTTCTGCAAGGCGTCTGTTACTTCATAAACAACATTCCTGTATTTGTATAAAACAGATACGTAAGAAAAGTAAAAGAAGTAATTATACTGATCATTAACAGTGCACTCTCAGGTTTAAGTTAAGTTCTATATTAAGAATCGCGGGGTGACCGCTATTATAGAATAAGATGTNAATATGTAAGAAAAGTAAAAGAAGTAACTGTACAGTTTATTAACAGTTACTCTCAGATTTAAGTTAAGATCCATATTAAGAATCGCGGGGCGACCGCTAATATAGAATAAGATGTTTATAAGAATGTGCTACAGAAGGCCGGATAGACATTGCCCGGGCTGTTTTTTGTATTTACAGTATTTTTTCTACAATAAAAAAATTACCACGGCTGTTAACCTCGGTTTTCTAGACCGGAGCCGCTACTTTTCCAATCAAGTAGCTCCTCAATTATCCTCACGAGGCTGAGTGGACCCCGTTCCAGACCCACTACGTCGCAGAAAATCTGGTAACGCCGGGAATCGAACCCGGGACCTATGGATCTGTAGCCAGGAACTCTAACCACTAGACCACAGAGGGCATACTAATATGAATTCAGTAAATATTGCAAATGTACTAATATTTATTATGATTCATTTGTGAGTATATTTCAGCGCGCAATTCTTAAATTTCACACAGCGTTGTTCTTCACAAATTATCTGGTCACCTTTGAAGAAGAAACCGGAGCAACAGTTTCAAAGACTTCTTTTGATGCACTTTCGCATACAGACGGGCCACTGCAATTTTCCTAAAGCACTTTACGTAGGACTACGTGAGTGCACATTCAGTACGAGTGTAACTAACTGTCACATAACAGCTCAACTTGATCTCCATTCAATTAAAGTTATAGACATATACTTCCGTGAGGTTTTGCAGCTAGCTGCACTGAACAGCTTTTTGTCACAATCTCCTTCCCATTCAGCAAAGTTGTCTCAACATACGAGTAAGAGAGTCTAACCTCAAAGCCCTTTATTTTCACTTAACTGAACTGAAGTTAGATGTCGCGAGTTGCAATAGGATTATCAAGCACTCATGGCCACATGGAGCCGCTGCTAATCACAGAATTGCCCCCATGACGTTGCTGAAATGGTGCAGTTGGTAGCAGTGATGATTCATAACCATTACGGATACAGGCCATATTCATTAAAGAGCTGCAAGGGGAAATTTCTTGCTGCTCGAAACAGACTCCTCGGGGGCTCCATTACGAGAGATATAATGATGGTACAGCACCGTAATGTGAAATTTTAACAGCTCACACAGAGAAAATTCTCTTCTCATTAGAAAATTCAGGGAACTTGGTCATTAACATAAATGAGAATGAACTGTTGTAATGTTGTGAAAAGAAACTCAGCAAAGGAAGAGAGATAGAAACGGCAAGCAAATTGCAGGCTTGTTTTCTGAATTAACGAGAATTTTAAGAATCTCACTAAGAATGTCCATTGGCATTTTTCAATAGTTCTGTTAAAAGGCGCAATGTTTGTATCGCTAAGAAAGAAAGTACAGCTTTAAGTAAATCTGATATGATATTTTTATACATGGCACAAATCCATAACTGCATCCTGAATACACCGTGTCATTGAATTTTGTTGAAATGCTAAACTAACAAGTAACTTGCAGCCTGACATCTTCATGCATTTAAATGGGCATTTAATTATGAAATATGATGCTGTAAGTCAATTAATATCAACGGTTTGGGAGTCTCTGTAGCTGTAGAATATCATTAGCAAACGCCAAGAGTCGACTTTAAACTTTCCCCTCCTGCCGCATTCCTCTGACCTCATTTTGTCGATGTAAACCAAAGTGGTCTAAGCTTCAGGAGATGAAATACGATGATACGAAGATAAAAAAAATACACAATACTGAATTCCTTGGATCCAGTTACTTTGAGAACAAACTATAATGTAGCGTGTATGCCCTCTGCTGGGTAACGGTCGTGACGCAACGCCCGTTACTAGAGCAGTAGATTCTTAATAAAGAGGGTGACGCAACCCGCTTCTGGACAACGGCTCAGTAAACACGTTTCCACAGCAACGAACACCAACACAATAGAATAACGGTGTTTTCTATGTGGTCCTCGCTGAGATGTTATAAGCAGGGCAGTTTGAAGTTTATTAGAATCTACTCCCTATTCAAAAGTGAGCGTTTAAACGCAAATACCAAATTAACCCTCTATAAGGCACTGATCAGATCAGTAATGACTTACGCTTGTCCCGCCTGGGAATTAGCGGCAGACACCTACCTCCTAAAATTGCAGCGCATGCAAAACAACGTTTTGTGCAGGATTGGACATTTTCCAAGGTACACACCAGTCCGCGACTTGCACACACCTTTCAACTTTTCGTATGTATACGATTATACAACAAAATTGTGCAGACGACAAGCATAAGTCATACAAAATCATGAGAATGAACATGTTCGCGGTATAGGACAAGGTGCAGCAAGACACAGAAAATATAAGAGGCTTAAACTTGGCGGTGGTCAAGCTTACGACCGTTCAAATGACTAAGCTTCGTTCTAGCATAAGATATGTAAGTTAGGCACGATCTGCTCTGTAAAGCCTGTACTGACAGAGGGCTTGTGTGTAGTGCAAAGGGAAGAATTTTCGATAACATGTTACATGTGCGAAATATACACTTGACGAAAGGTCGAGTGTATTCATAAGAGACAAACCCATCTTCTTGTCAGAGAAGATGTTACATAAGGATTATTACAGCAAGAGTTCAGGTGGAAAAAAAAAATCTCTGGTCGTGGGCCTCAAGGGGCCTGACGCCATGACGAACTGATTGGCGGTAAACCGCCAGCCGTAAAGTAACTCAGATTCTGACTCTGACAACGAGCTAGTTGTTAGTTGAGAGTTGAGTTCTACACGGGGGGCTGTGAAGTTAGAACCTGAGCACGCGAAGCTGAAGAATCTCCACTGTGGGAAACCGTTAACAGGGAACGGTTGATGAAGACACAACAGGCTGTAAAAACGTTTAGCGGTTGCTGTAGGGTTTTGTAAAGTGTGGAGGTCAGTAACAGCGTTGTAAACGCTCGTAGTTTTGACTTGTTTGTATAAGTGGTCAATAAGTCCATTCACCAATCCAAGCCCCGGCGATAGCCCCACACAAATCGTAACGATATGAAGGACTATGTGCTTACACTAACAAGAAGAAATATAGTGAGTGTAATACTTAAACGAGTGTCTCTGTTGTTAGGGTGTATACTGTCGAATCCTGAAAGAAAACAATTACTCTAAGATCCGTTCTAATCCCTTGAACTAATTTTTTGGATTTAAAACTGCATGTCCTATTAATTAATGTCATCTAAACAAGGATGGCATAATGCCACATATAAAAGGAAAAGCTGTCCCTGTAACATTACTTCTGACGTTCCCAGTAGCGAATCTCATGTCCTTTTTGTTTAGCAGAGGCCCTTTATCCAGAGGATCCGTCCAGGTCCGAGGCTTTTTGAACATTTTCCTAACAAGTTAATTTTTTACGATGAGGATAACTGCATAATGCACACTGAGGAGCTTCATAACTTGTACTCTTTTCCAAGTATAATTAGAATGATCAAGTCAAGGAGGATGAAGTGGGCAGGGCATGTAGCACGAATGTGGAGAAGAGGAATGCATATAGGATATTGGTGGGAAAGACAGAAGGAAAGAGACCACCGGGAAGACCAAAGCGTAGGTGAGTGGACAATATTAAAATGGATCTTAGAGTGATAGGATGGGATGGTATGGATTGGATTGATGTGGCTCAGGATAGGTATCAGTGGAGGACTCTTGTGAACACAATAATAGACCTTTGGGTTCCATAAAATGCTGGGAAATCCTTGAGTAGCTCAGAATTGTCGTCTCTTCAAGAAGGGATCAGATCCATGAGTAATAATAATAATGATCCCTGTAACAGGCCATGGAGGCCCATAGTTTGTGAGACGTTGAGGGTCTCACATTATCTAGGCAATCGGCTCACAGATGGCGGTAATTTTGTCAGACTTACGCGCCGGTCGCCCTTTACCCCCCCCCCAAGAATATTCCTGGTACTCATTTCTGTTAAAGGTTGATCGGATCCCAGGGCCATAGTGTGGCTGGAAGGATAAGGTCAACTGAAAAAATCCACCTCATCGAGGAATCGAACCCGCGACTTTCTGGCTTATAGTACAGTGTCTCAACCAACTACGCTACCGCGTGCCACCACATATAATTTTTTTTTTATTTTAGATTTTAGCAATCAGAATTTACACAATTCTATAAGCTAAAGTGCTGATTACTCATTAGATATACTAATGACTAGTGGCATGAACAGGTTGATATCCAGCGAAATCACCTGTATAATCTATGATTAGTATCTATACATTAACTTAAGAGTAGTTCAC
>NW_019733349.1:295393-303386 GCF_002891405.2 Cryptotermes secundus
GGGGGGATACTGCTCGGTTGGGACCGCTCGAAGGAACTACTCCCGATCACTGAGAGTGACTGAGAAGTTTTTTCCATATGTGATACACAAAACCGCCGATCACATTGCCCGTGCGGTCTAAGACAAGAACTGTCTTCGCTAGCTCGAAAAATGGGATCGTGACTTCGAATTCAACTCAACGCATGGATTGTTTGTAGAGCGTTTATTCTGTATTTGGGTTGTTCTATGTGTCGGTAGCGGCCTTGCGACGGGCTTATCCCCCCTCCAAGGAATCCTACCGTCTGCGTAAAAAAAAAAAAAATTACGAAACTAAAGGAGAGGCCAGGGCCCAATAAAGGGCTGCAGAATCATTGATAAATTATAAAAGAAATCTTCGTGGCTTGAGTACGCAAGCGAACTATACCGACCGAGTGACCGAGAGACCGCCGCTTGTCGGCGAAGTTAGTGCCAACTTTTGCGGATAGAGAGTGTCGCGTGGTTAGCGCAACGAATTCCCACGGCCGTTAATCTAGATTTTCTAGACCGGAGCCGCGATTTCCTTGAAATAGCTCCTCAATTATCTTCACGAAGCTGAGTGGACTCCGTGCCAGACCCACTACTTCCCCGACAATCTAGTAGCGCCGGGATTGGAACCCGAGACATCTGAATCTGTAGCTAGGAACTCTCGTCACTAGACCATAGAGGCAGTCTCATTGATGAATTATATGACTGAAATGATATATAAAATCAGTGCACAACTTAATGTACTTTTCCGGAGGATAAGTTGCACTTTTCTTTAATAAGGTTTAAAAAGAACAAATGTTCATTAAAACTATAAAATTATGTGAAACTTCGAGAAATCGAGACTCTAAATACTTGCTTCAGCGCATGCTACTCATCTCTGATGATCTTCACAGATTTCTCAGTTCCTTCCGACAGTAACTTGAATCCTTGCCTTTTTATACTCTACTCTCTTATTATAATAATCACTATCTATTATGTTATATACAGACCTCTCAAATATCATGTGAGCCTAAGAAGCTCTATAAAGATCATTCCTTCTTGAGAAGCCAGTAACTGCTCAGCAAGCGCGTGAGCCTTCAGGCAGTAAAATGAACATACGTGTACTTTAACCAAGTAACAATACATTGAAAAACCAATAAAACCTAAAAGTGTTTTAAAGGAAGGGTCTGTGAAAATGGTAGCCAAATTTCGCATGAGGATGATTCCTTATTTCTGTTACGTAACATACATTTTCATAAATGTAATTAATAAGAAGAAGCCATAATAAAGCGAAAGGAACAACAGAAACACAAAACTACAATAAATATAAACGTCTTAGTATTTATAAAGAAGAAACAGCCACATTTGAAGAATATTAATTACATGAATATGTGCCAAATAATCACATAGTTTTCAACAAAATTTAATATAAAATTATGTCT
The DNA here is from genome assembly GCF_002891405.2 of Cryptotermes secundus. Lineage (NCBI taxonomy): Eukaryota > Metazoa > Arthropoda > Insecta > Blattodea > Kalotermitidae > Cryptotermes > Cryptotermes secundus. The sequence continues at coordinate 296,818 of NW_019733349.1, forward strand.
TATATAAAGAAAACAATTTTGAGTCACAGTTCAAAATTTGACTGTTTATCGAGTGCAATATTCGCACAAATATCTCTTTAAGGATTTCATGCCTACCAGTCTTAAATCAGTTCCTATAGCAGCCCGCCAAGCAGTAGCCCAGTCACTGAGAATAGGGAGTGACTGAGAAATAGTAATGGACAAGGTATGAAAGAGAGCTCTTGCGTTCCAACTTGTGTAATAAAATAACAATGATTTTGTTTTAAGTCTCTACTTTTTTACGAACATATTCCAAAATATTGTTAGGTTCTTCATTATACTCCATTAGTATCATATCGTCAATGATATTTACCACTTTCGAAATAAACTAAATTCATCCGTTGTAAATAAGCAAGCTTAAATAGTGCAGCAGTGTGTAGCTGATCTCGAATAAATTGCCCATAATTCAAATTGTATAGAGCGTTAAAACAATCTTAATCGAGTGTCGTGCAATCGCGACAGGGCGGGAGATAATTTTACATTATAATTTATTATAATATACCACAAGTAAATAATGAAATTCAAATTTATAGTTTTACATTTCTTAGAGCAATTAGTTTTTTATATAACGAGAAACTAGAATGAACGTCAGCTGACTGTGAGGTCCATGTATCTGTTCTTCTCCCCACCCCCAATTAAAAATCGAAATTGAAAAAAGATGTAAATATACCAAAAAATAAAAATTCTTCGTAAAATTAATGTTGTTCTTCTGTCGTGAATACAAAGGGCCATCTGAATAACATTCTTAAATGGTTAAAACATTATTTTGTAAGCAACTTTTCTAGCACCCGTTTCCTGGAGGAAAATCCTGCCGGCACCCGTGGCAGCTAAATACTCTCTCTCTCTCTTATTCTTCCGGGACAAAATTGTCTTCTTTCCCTTCCTATATTGAAAAAGAATTAAATTATACCTTTCAATAGAATTCTTAACTTGTCACTTTCATTACAGTCACACGATGTCCAGCCCGTGTACGCCCTAACTTAAAATACAACTATTCTTGCCTATATACAAACGGGCTTGCTCATTCTCCTTTAACTCCTGATAAGCAGTCGACATCTAGAACAACTCCCAATATCTTTAGATCCAAGAAGCATACAACTGAAATTTGACCCTGCTGTTGCCTGCTACACGAACAAGCTAACAATCCAGAGGAAAGACTCCCAGTAAACAAATGTGTAAATTCCTGCCGATGAATTGCTGAAAATAAAACCACGTTTACAAGTGTAATCATGAATCCGTTGTACATGCCTAACATGAGAGTTATCTCTATCTTGGGCCTAATTTATTGAATCAAGAATGAATTATGCAGGATTTGGAGTTGTTAAATCAATGGTTAAGAAGAGTTCTGTCTTTTGGGATATATAGACGTGTGGTCCGTTGAAAATCCAACCGAAGTTTTGAAAGAACAGGTAGCCTCCATCTTCAGCGTCGAAGAATGAGCCAAGCGGGAAACCAGCATGAAACAGGCAGCAAGCAAAATGTGACGTAATCTAACATGATAATACACTTAAATGTTAATTTAGAAGTCATTCACTTCTAAGAAATATAAACCGGCAGACGTGGATCCTGCATCCGTTCTTAGGTAAACATAACTTACACCTAACAAAATGTACCTAATTTAAAAAAAAAAAGTTAGCAGAGCGTGGTTTCGATCCACGGACCTCTGGGTTATGGGCCCAGCACGCTTCCACTGCGCCACTCTGCTTCGCGCCACGAGTGTTTAAATTACGCAACTTCAGCCATGTTGAATATCTCAAGCAGCCATAATTACATATGTATATCGCACTTTTTCTTTCTTTTGTACTTTGTAGGTTACTGTTTCGTCGTGCTTTTTACTTGAAACATGCCACAAAATTATAAGCGTATTTTTCAGATATAAACGATATGCAGAGGAAATTACATGTAATTTCTAATGGGTTATAGGAAGTTATGATGTCACTTGAATAGTAGGAACGTTTGAGAAATTAATTGAAAATTTAAGTCAATATACTTCAGCAAGAATCATAAAGGATACATATTTAAAAACGTTTGCATTTTACGGTTGATTCTCCAAAGCTTAGGCTGGGGCCACACGAGAGCACGAAGTACGTTCGTTGCAACGAATGTATACGTTATGATGGTCGTTGCTGAGGACACCACACAGTTGCAGAATGCGGTGCGTAGTTTTCTGCCTGCAATGGAGCCAGAAGAAAGCGTAGCATTCGCTTCTCTTGTTTATTTATACAACGGACGCATTTTGTGCACTCGTGTGGCCCCAGCCTAAGAAGTATTAACACCTTTATGTTTTAAGTTTGACTTTAATTCATATATATAAAAAATTGTTCCCGCCCGGGAGCGAACCGGGGACCTTGCGGGTGTGAGGTGCACGTGATAACCGCTACACTACGGAAACCACAACACCAATTGTTTTGCGGTGGTCACAGACACAGAACTTATCGCTCACAGAGCTATACCTTTCCTGACAAATCATCAATTGTGCAGCTCTCAAGAATTTCCCAGCATTTTATGGAACCCGAAAGTTAATTACCGTGCTCATAAGAGCCTCCTACTGGTCCCTATCCTGAACCACATTCATCCAGTTCATACCACCCCATCTTATCTCTCCAAGATCCATACTCCCACCTGCATCTAGGTATGCATCTGCATTAAGTAGTTTTCTCCAACCTCCTGTCACTTCATCTCTCTTCAGTCCAAATATTCTCCTTAAACATCCTCAGTCTAAGTTCCTCCTTTAATGTCAGATACCAAGTTTCACACCCATACAGAACCTCAAACAAAATTATAGTTTTGTATATTCTAATCTTGATGTTTCTAGACAGCAGATGAGAAGGCAAACGGTTCTGGACTGAATGGTAGCAAGCCTTACCCCGAGGACAATCTTCTCTTAATTTCCTCCTGAATCAGGTTTTGCTTTGTTATAGTCATTCCCAAATATCTGAACTGTGCCACATTTTCAAAACACCTGTTATCTATCATTATGTCATGATTTTGTCCTGTATTCTGATGATGAGATAGCATCATACACTTAAGCTTTCTCCGTGTTTGCTTCTAGACCAACATCCTTACTAGTGTCAATTAAAATATGTGTGTTTTTCACACAGAACCAGAACAGACATTTTAATTTTAACTGGAAAATAGCTTCACATTATAAATGTAGATTCAATTTACAGGTTATATTAGCAATAATACAGTGATGACAATACCTGATGCCGAATTTAATATATTTAACTATTGTACTAAATATCACATAAACTATTCTAATCCACCAAATCTCAATTTGCACATTATTCACTGCTGTCGAGCCTAAATATGTCACTCACCTAATTAATGTAATGTAATATAATGTTCGCCATATTGTACAAACATACCAAATTATTCGAGTGAGAATGTCAGTTAGCCTATACAGTAACAGCAATTTAAGATAACACTAAAAAAAATTCCTTTGATTCCTACCTTGTATTCATCTGATGAATTTATATTACTAAGAAATAACTCACTAACTGTAATAATATGTCTGTACATTTTGACCATACTCATGCTCCTATGTTTGTACCTATGTTGACTGTAAATATTGCATGTATTATGTATGTATATACATGAAAATAAGGTGTGTATATTCTTACACACAGACAGTGAACCAATTACATGAAATTAATATACAGAGTGTCCCAGGAGGAATGGACCAAACTTCGGGAGGGTGTTCCTTATGTTAAAGTATGCCGATATAACCCAAAACACCTATGTCCAAAGTTGAACGGTTATGGAGATAATGGCCAGAGAAGTGTGAAACTTTGACCGCTGTTACACACTTGTTGATTACAAAATACATATTAAAACTGGCAGGAATATGTGGTTTCTGTAATGTTAATAATGTACGTAACATCACACTAACTTGTGAGTGACATGAAGCCATAAAATTGAAGTACAAAATACTCGCTCGCCATGTCATAATTGTCCTTAGGTTTCCAAGCACTATACATGACACATGACTGGCAAGCGCTGACGTAATATGGCTGACTACGCATAGTGGTATAAACAGACTACATAACTGTATTAAACGTACATTCACGGAAAATCTCTTTTGGAATTTCGTTTCCATTATCTCATGTGGATTATTATGGGACCACCCCGGGTAAAAGACGCCTCATCACTGAATAAAATGACGCTTAACAGTTTGTGGTGAGCTTTTATCCAGTGGCACAAATCCATACGCTGAGCATGGTCGCCGAGTTCCAGATGTTGTACCCTTTGATCATGGTAAGGATACAACTCTTCATCATGTAAAGTTCGCCACACCTGCATACGTGATACGCCGATGCGAGAGGCCATTCTACGAGTGGACAGACGCGGACTTCTCTGAACCATCTCAAGAATGTTCTCTCGTGTGTTTATCATTCGTACATCCTCCCTTTCAGAGTGCACAGAAACACTCGGAAGAGAACCAGTATCATGCAATGTCTCGTGAATTCGTGTAAATACACTTCGACATGTAATCCTTCGATCGGGAAAACGCCTTTGGTATTCTTCAACAGCAGCACGTGCATTGCCACCGCAAAATCCACACACAAAATACATATCACAATATTCCACGTTTGAAAACACAAAAGACATTTCAGCAACTCCGCACAATTAACCTACCACCCATACAAAACGCGGCCGCAACGTATACTGAAGGGAGCTTACGGCTAGTGTGAATCACTACACTCAAGGACAAACATAGATAAGACATACCAGCTGACAGGTACAGTGCATGGACTCGCCAGAAGACCACACTTTTCTCGGGCCATTATCTCCGTAACCGTTCAACTTTGGACATAGGTGTTTTGGGTTATATCGGCATACTATAACGTAAGGAACACCCTCCCGAAGTTTGGTACATTCCTCCTGGGACACTCTGTATATAAAGTAAAGTAAAGCTATCCCTGTACCAGGCCGTGAAGGACCATAGGGTTGTGAGACGTTGAGGGTCCCACATTATCTAGACAATCGGCTCAAAGATGGCGGTAAGACTGTCAGCCTTACGCGTCGGCCGCGCTTTACTCCCCAAGAAAATTAATTAATTCCTGGTACTAATTTCTGTTAGAGGCTGAGTAAACCCCAGGGCCTAGTGCGGCTGGAAGGATTAGGTCAACTGAAAAAATCCAATGACCAATGAACCCGCGATCTTCCGGCTTGTAGCGTTGCCCTTCAACCACTATGCTACCGCGTGCCCCCACATATGTATATATATACATACATACATACATACACAGTCAACTCTCGATTATCCGGGAGAGGATAAACCGGTTTGCGGCTTAACCTGGGCTACCGGCGCTTTTTTGAGGATTATATGTTGTTTAATATTCATTCACTTTTGTTTCACATGGTGAGTTGGAACACTATTTTCGCACTAGTGTGAACCGAGCTCTGCATTTTTGGTCCCGTTATGCTAACACAATGTTCTAGGGTAGGGGTGAAATAATGCAAGGATTTGTGGAAAGTTTCAAGGACAAATACACCGCCCTAGTTAGTCTCTTTGTATCGATCTTCAAGTGCATTAGCAAAATGTCAGGGTGTAAAAGGAAGCGTGTTGTGTTAAGTATTCAACAGAAACTTGAAATTATCAATCAGTTGGGAAAAAGAGGTGTAGGTAAACAATTAGCAATGCAATACGGTATTGGAGAACAAACTGTTCGTCATTTGAAAAAACAAAAGTAGCAATTAATTTCCTTTACTTCGTCTTCTAATTCAAGGGGGATGAAGAAGAGAAAAACCATGAAGAAATCAACATACGATTATCTCGACAAAGCAATGTTGATCTGGTTTAATCAACTAAGGGCACAGGAAACAACAATAACAGGAGCAGTTTGTGCTAAACAAGCGCAATTTTCTTCCGAAGCACTTGAACTACGAGGAAGTTTTGACGCTTCTTCCGGTTGGCTAACACGTTTCAAGCAGCGTCATGGAATACGAGAAATTAGTATTCAAGGTGAGAAATTGTCAGGGGACTTGTCATCATCAGTTCAATTTTGTACCAATTTTGATAGTTTCGTGAAAAGTGAAAATCTGCTGCCAGAACAAATCTATAATGCCGATGAAACGGGTCTTTATTGGAAATGCTTGCCAACCAGAACTTTGGCATTTCAAAATGAAAGACAGGCTCCAGGTCACAAATCCAGTAAGGAGAGATTGACAGCCTTGTACTGTTCTACTGCATCGGGAACACACAAACTAACACCAGTAGTTATCGGCAAAGCGAAAAGACCACGCTCTTTTAAAGGAACAGTAGCTTCAAGTCTGCCTATCAATTATTTTAATCAGAAAAGAGCTTGGATGAATAAAGCGATATTTAAACAATGGTTTGATTTTAAATTTGTGCCTCAAGTTCGTGACCATCTAAAATCCCAAGGCCTACCTGAGAAAGCTGTGCTCCTCATTGACAATACGCCCTCACATCCTAACGAAAGTCTCCTGAGGTCAGATGATGGAAATATTTTTCTCCTAATGTTACCGCACTTATCCAACCAATGGATCAAGGAGTTATCTCAAGTATGAAGAGAATCTACAGATCA
>NW_019733349.1:303816-379446 GCF_002891405.2 Cryptotermes secundus
CTTCGAAATGTTAAGCAGTGACAAAATCGTTAAGTTCAGTGGGGGTGCAGCCAGAAGAGTGGGAAGAAAGTGAGAATGAGGAAGAGGTGGACAGTGCTGCTCTTAATCATTTGGAATCCTTACTAGACTACCTTGAGAGTGAAGAGAACAGTTTATTAAGTCACAAGCTAATATTACGTAGGCTTCGTATGGATATCCGTAAAAAAGGAAAATGCCGCGAAAAAGCAAAGGACAATATTAAATTTTTTTAAGTGTTAAGTGTGACTATTCGTAAAAAGTGTTGGATGTTGTTGAACACTGTGATTGAAATAACTAATTCATACTTCAGTGTAATGTAAAAAAAGTATTAAGGTAGGCCTATAGTATTATGAAGGTACAGTATTACAGTACTACTTTTAATAAAATTTGTCTTAACCGGGTTTTCGATTAATCGTGATTTCCATCCCCACCATTATCCCGGATAATCGAGAGTTGAATGTGTATATATATATATAGATAGTTGTTTACTTGGTCCACTGATTTCTTGGTAATAAATATATTTTGAGGGCACTGAGTTTAACTCCCTGCTTACCCAGTAAGGCTGCTAAGCAATTCTTAGTAATGCAATAATGTGTGTGACCAAATCTATCATACTCCTGGAAAATGTTCTGTAACTGCATTACTGTTCTACACATTTTCTGCACTGTGGTATACCATACTACAGTGATCAAAGACTAGAATGTAAATAATTTCTATTCTATACCGCAACTTGCCCTACACCCTTGTTACCAGGGTCAACGGGATGCATACACAAGTGTATGGTCCTTTAAATGAGTTAACATAATTTAATATTTTGCTGTCTTCATACCCTGAATTAATAGTATAATTCATTTATATGAGATAAACTGTTATTATGTCATTTTAAACCATCATCCTGCTAATCACTGCAAATAAAATGACTTCAGTTGTCATGACATACATACTGACCATCAACAACAGTACACTTCACCTTTTGCTGTGTAGTAATTTCTAGATCTGTGGCTGTCAGCATGTGATGTAACAAGCACTAAATCTGACAAAAGATAGCTGTACTTTTGTCAAATCTTCAAGAAAATTTATCAGCAAGGATCTTTCAGGACTTCCAAACCTAATACAGAACCTGAAACATCAATTCCCCACTGATATACAGTAACTCAGTATGCTAAGCTGTAACATACTCATGAATAAGGCATAATGTAGTCTTATGAATATTATTTAACAAATAACATTAATAAGAAATAACTATTTTGAACTTAGAAGACTTCTTATAAAAGCTGTCCACTGTGTTGTAATTGAGTATAATGCTGTTCTTGACCAAATATCCCATCCTACTCAGATATACAAGCTCTCAAGAAAGAGCAATGTGTTATGAAGTCTGTTCTGTAGTCGTTTACGCCATGTAGCATAATTTATATTATGCTTGGTTTAGAATTATCAAGTACCAAAAGCATTTTTCCTCCATTCTCTGTTACTGTCATAATTTTCATAGCACATATATACATAAGTTCAAAGCAATAAATACAACCACCGGGAAAGGTTAGCTCAAGCGGTACCACAGCTGACTTCATGTTAAGCAAATACCCAACCTAAATATTTTCCACAGCATTTGCTACCGTGTCAGTCTTTTCAATCTTCCTTAGTCTCTTTACGGGAATGCCAAGTTCGTATCTTCTGAGAAGTAATGCCATTCCTCCCACAAGAGAACAGTTACTGGCATGAAGATTTTAAAAAGAAAGTTAATAAAGACAATCAAGAGTGTCAAAGTACCAACCTTTATACATCTGTGTAAATCTCTTCAAGGTAATGAATTACATCACACTGTAACCATCTAAGAGCCAAGGGTTGAACACAGAGGCTCCTAGGCAAAAATCTGTTGAAACTGTTTCTCTTTGTACACTTTGATGTAGTCCGACATACTTGTAGCTTTGATTCTAAAGATGCCTGCTTCATGAAATACAGATAAAAACTGTCATTTTCGAAAACTTCTGTAGCTATACTGAACTCAATTCCAGACAACAGATGCATTGAGCAGTTACAATGTGATGCTATGGTGGTAAATAACAGCATATTGGCGAATGGGAACTACCCATCTAGTCAAGAAAGATGAATGCATTCCTGATGCAGGGGTCCACACATGGAAAATTATGTTCCATTGCTAGTGTGATCATGCTAATGACAGTGGGTCAAAGGGGCCTATAGCTTAATCCAGCAGAGAGGATGGGAGTATCTGGTATTCTTCACATCCCCAAGTTTTTTCTTTTATAGAGGTGAAGATTTCAATCTGAACAGAATCATTCTCATACGTGTAGATCCGAATGCATATCAAACTCACAATCCTCCAAAACAGTATTAAGACCCATCAGCACCAGGTCCCCTCTATACAACAGTTATTCTGCTGTTGCTACGAGGGAGAGTTATTAAACAGGTCACAAATGGATATAAAACGTAAAATATGTGATATTCGAACCTGGAATAAAACATTTATTTCTTGACATATCCTCCACAAACACTGATACACTTGCCCTATCGCTTTACCAGTGCGTCGAACCCGCACATAGAAGCTCTTTGACTGTTGTCTCAGCCACTTCCACACCTCTTTTTCAACCTCTTCATTATCAGTGAAACGTTGCCACCAAGGTGGGTTTTCAGAAGGCCAAACAGACAAGTGTCACTAAGGGACAAGTTCAGGTTGTAAGGCAAGAAGGCAAGGCATTAGTTCTTGAATTTTCTCTTTGAGTTGCTTGGGCTGTATCAGGTTTGGCATTGTCATGATGCAGTACCCTTCTTCCAGTTGGTTTGTACGTTTTCTGCCAATTGATTCCCAAAGCTTCAACATAGCTTCATAGTAAAATGGAGAATTCACATTTTCATCAGGCTTCTGAAAATGGGCTAACAGTACTCCATAAGAATCCCAAAACACAGTAAGCATTACCGTCCCAGCTGATGGTGTAACTGCTCTTTCATTGAACAAGACGGTGAGGATGTTTCCATTGCATTGGCATACGCTGTGATTCAGGTTCATAGTCATGCACCCATGACTTGTCCCCAGTAACAATCATGTTAAGCTATCTTCTCCATCATCATCATCATCATACCATTACAGATGTTGCAAGGACAGACACATTCAGTTCATTTTTTCTCAAACGTTTTCTGGGCACCAACCATGCACTTTCCAAAATTTCAAACGATCATGCATCACCCTTGTGCAGTTGCTACACTGTCTACGGTTATCCTCCTGTCAGCTCAAATCAACTCTTCCACCAGCTGCAGACTTTTGAATGTCCTTAAGAGAATTTCTCAATCCAGCTGTGCACACCTTTACACAGCAAAACACTTCCTACCATAAACAGGAAGTATCCCTTTATGAATACGCTTTGAATTAATATGAATATCCTTTTGCCCAAAAAAATTGCCCAACAGAATGGTCTTCGGCAGTTCACTCCTCAAACACGGTTGCCATTTTTACTACTGAAACCAGCTTCTTAACATCCGCATGCGTGTCTGCTACCGAGACCGTCTCTTCCTCTCTCTCTTATATTGACTGACAACCTTATAATGTGATAACTGTGCAATGACACAGCAGGAATACACAACTGGTAAATGAAAATATATATTCAAAAGACTGTCATAATTATTTAATTATATCACTAACAAATGTCTGAGTAACGTATGGGCTCTTTTGCTAATTCAAACATAATTTTATGGAAGCAACGATTACAGCGAAGTGCATTATGTAACAGATCTACAAATGCATAAGACAGTTTTATTATCTGACTGGAATCGGTAGCTTATTAACATGCAGGGATAAAAAAAAACAAGCATTCAGATTTTGATTCTTGCACTTCTTACAAAATGGCAATACACAGTGTGATGGGCTATACTGTGCAGAAAATAATGAAGAATAGTGAATTTTCCTGGAGTAAATACAAACTTAGCATGTTCATGCTTTGAGCTTTCATAACAGAGTAACGTTTTTTTAATTCACAGAGAAACATGAGAAAACTCTAAAAACAGGTTAGTCAGTAAATGATATGAAAGACCACACCAAAATAACCTTCAACTTAGTTTTGCAAGGGACAAATTCTATTTGAAAAAAAAAAAATAAAACACTTGGCAGCATCAGAGTACATAAAAATTAATACAACAGATCTCATGGGCATGAAGTTGGATCATAATATGTGAATGCCTGGGAACTTCATTCACACAGCAATTTATATTAACAGGCATTAAGAAGACAGCAAATCTGGAAACCATTATGCTACACAAGGTGTCTAACTGCAGGCTGTGTTGTAAAATGCTGAGGGCATGAAGAAGAAACCTCAAGCGTGGACCATCAGCATTCAAATCCTGACAGGTTTAACATTTTCTTCTTTCCTGCCACATCTAGAACTAATCTGGGCCCTACCCTTCTATCCTATCCCAAATATACAAAAGTATCTTCCCCTTTTGGTTAAATGGGCATAGCATGAACTACCTACATCTACTACCAGGTATAGAACATAGAAGAAAGAATAGTTTACAGCAAAATTCCACGTAACACGTGCATCTCACATAGTGCAATCAAACCCATTTACAACATTTCTGAATGATCACGCAAAAAATCTTACGGCCAAAGAATCTTATATTGGGAAAGACATTGTATTCAAATAAACATAAGCATCAAGAAAAACATTATCATCAAAGAATGTATTATACAAGAAAATTATTAACTTAATTTATAAAATCTACAGCTCTGATTTTATCAAATGCTTCTGGTAGGAGTCCAATAGTTTACACAAGTTCTCTATATGTTTTCCTTTCTTAACACAGCAGATAACCAAACATTCAAATCCTACTAAGCATGTGTTTACTGTGACCTACCCCAACACGTGACATTACTTTCAGTATGTCTCCTTTAACTTGAATCTTCAAGGCATTAATGCTGTTTGTCATATAAACAACATCCCCCACAGAATCCAAGCAAGCCTGCAGACTGTGACAACTGCAGAATCTGATCTGCAAACCCATTTGCATTTTTCAAGCATTTTAAATAAATATGCTACCAACTGCCGACTTAAAAATAAACTTGGGAATATACTGCAGATGTTGGAGAGGGTTTGTTTTCATTGAAGTCACATCAACACTTTCTGAAGTTGTTAAGTTTCAGACATTCTGATACATCCCATTGCTAAGAATATGAGAACTGGTAGTTAAAAAAACACGGGAACTTTGATACAGCTCATCACTAAGAGATTCCTGGTATTCTGATTATATTCCAAATGATATTGCATGTTGTCTTCAGATCATTCCCATGCAAATTATGCACAAGTGAACTGGAAAGCAAAGACATCTTAGGTGCAAACAGTATGAGTAAAGTAGTTACCACAGCTAAGGTAATGCTGACACCCAACAAGGTTACTTGTGCATTTTTGAGTTCATAATCAGGAAAAATAAATAAGAAAACAAAACTGTTTATCAGATATAATTTTGAACAAGTACAACAAAAGCAATAATTTATTACATTCTGACTTTTCAGAACAATCTTTTCCTATAAATACAATATTCAAAAGACAATGTGGATCATTATCAAATTTTATTCAAAATTAAGAAAATGTGGACAGTGTCAATTTTTGAAAATGGATAAAATCTCCCTAAATAAGAAATTGTACCACTTGCAACATTACCACTAGTAAGTAAGATATATACTGTTACAATATTAAGTTATAATTTCTGAGAGTATAACATCAAAACATACTTTCTTCTCTAACCTGTACTTTCTGTAATTCTCATTCAGTCCTGCAGCGCTTGTTTTCATTAACACAAAGCCATAATAATAAGCATATTCATATACCACTCTTAAAAATTAATATCAAGTACTTGACATACAGACAGAACACTTTTTGCGGATTGGTGAGAAGGCAAAACAATTTTACTAATTAGATACAATATCACGCAAGCAGACCTGTTAAATATTTAGATTTACAATGTACTCTTGTGAAAACCAGGACTCAGCACTGAGCCTCAATTACCTACAAAACTGCATATTACTCAAGTATGCTCCTGATTATAAGCACATACCCTTTTGGCATGTTTTCAGTATTTCCTATATATATATAGTGATAAAACTAAAACAAATTTTTAATTTAACTAAATGTGATATACTTAGAGCCACTATTTTATTGTAACACACACAAATACATATTATTTATACAAACACCAAAACAGATCTGAGAAGTATTAAACTAGCAGCAACAATGCATACAATGTACACTTTTTACACATTTTCGATAAATAAATTTAACGTACTACCAAATCCAGAGACAATATGTGAAATTTGCATTCAGTTACTCTAACACATTCATTCAACAACATTTAAGGGATGCTTCTAGTATAACACTTGCAAACTTCAAGACCCACGTCCTTTATACAACACCCATTTCTTAAGATCTACATGACGGAGCTCATTTTAATTATGAATTAAACGCAATAAAAGAATGGACAATCCGGAAAACGGCTGTTTCAATACATTTAACAAAATGTACAAAAACACTGAATGGGATCATTGTTAATGAAAAGACAGCCTATTCTATATATTTAGAACATTTATTTTACTTCAATCAGGAGAAACAGACAGTTACAATAGTTCTTATAATTACGGAATGACAGACTTTTTAACTGTTACTCTGTACACCTCCATACAACACAGATTCATGAAAGAAAGCACTCTGTAGTTATATCCACTGGCAAAGATAAAGTAAACAAGATATAAATATTATACATAAAAAGCATTCAGACTGTGCAAACTCCCCCCCCCCCAAAATTGAATCTTAAATCTCCAAGAATGGTTCCTAAGTCACAAAAAGAAAGTTGTGTGTATATTATTTATATATATATGTATACTATGTATATTATTTTACATATGTGAAATGCTTAGAAATATCAACTTTTCTTACTAAATACAATTCAATAACCATACAATTTGGATGATGATCTTCAAACTGACATAAATTATGGAGTTATTCCAGTAGAAAGCACACCTCCCCCACCAGCATGATTTGCTCCAGATACAACTACAGACACACTTTGGAATAATAATGACACTAGAGCTAAAATTTGGTGCACAACTGCCTTCACTGCTACAAGTAACACTCCAGACCAAATCCTCCTCTCAGTTCATTATAAGTGGTAATCCAGTTACTCTTTGGACCGAATTCTATTTATGAAAATCTTTACACAGTTTGCTTAAATATCTGGAAAACCATGCCCCCTCTCACTTCTTGTATGACACTTCAGTATGGGCAACTGTTGCATCAGTTGTAAATCTGCAACAAAAATTTGCATAAAACGGGAACCGAGCACAAGGCAGACATGATACCAATCAAATAAATTCTTGTTATTACAAAAGAAAACATTCTCTTTGGTCCAGAAAACAAAATGGTAAGTCAATTGTCCATAATAACAAAATTTTGAACTCTGAATATATATAGTTATTCTCTGATAGCAAGAAAGACAGATCCTCAAGTCACTTTAAATGTATGGTGTACACTTTTAAACTTTGGTAGCATGTAACTATGACATTATGAATAATTTTGGAAAAGTGAAACAAAACTGTATGGAAGTCAAACTTTGGTAGCATGTAACTATGACATTATTAATAATTTTGGAAAAGTGAAACAAAACTGTATGGAAGTCAAACTTTGGTAGCATGTAACTATGACATTATGAATAATTTTGGAAAAGTGAAACAAAACTGTATGGAAGTCAGTATTATAACAATGTGCATCAAATATATACCACCACAATGGTAGCATCAGATGGCAGAACGAGTGAGACACGTTTACCATTATTACTACAAAGCATATGTAAGTAAAAGTATTGATGCACAAATAGTTCTAATAGCTGAAGTGTCTCAAATACCTCAGACAAGCCTGGTTCAAGCCTGATCACAAAATATTAAACTTATCACCAAAACAAACGTGTGAAGCCCCCAGGACAAGTTACATGTGCCTGTTTTCCATTATTTAAGAAGCATATTAATTTTTAAACATCTGAAAGACAGCAGCTAGCATCGATTTTGATGAACTTTTGATTGTTATATGACACTGTATTGTATTCATATATGAGGTCAGACAATAAAGGTCACAAACTCACATTGTGCTTGCAGTGGGAGCAGTGGACAGAAACCTCAATATGGTTTGATGATGTTGGCATATCAGCATCAACCAAGTTTACTGTTTGGAAGTACTGAAAAGCTGAATGAAAAAGTTAGATAGAAACCACCTGAACTTTCTGCCAACAATTCATGGATCTTGCATCATGAGAATGCACCTGCTCACATGGCACTGTCTGTGACGGAGATTTTAGCTAGTAAACAATAACTGTGCTGGAACACCCTCCCTATTCACTGGACCCAGCCCCCAGTGCCTTTTCTCTGTTCCCAAAGATGAAGGAAATATTGAAAGGAAGGCATTTAGATGACATTAGGAGTAATATGATGGCAATTCCACAAAACCAGTTCCAAAATTGTTTTGAAGGGTGAACTAGGCACTAGCATCGGTGCAGAGCTTCCCAGGGGGAGTACTTTGAAGGCGCCCACAGTGATATTCAGCAATAAGGTATACAGCACTTCCACCGTGATGAATTCGTGAACTTTATTGCCAGACCATTTATGTGGATATAAGGAATGAACTGTGGACAAACATATGTTGATCGATTTAAAATGTTCTAATACTTTACTATGTTTTCATTCAAAAACAAAAACAGCCAGTAAGTGTTCATATTCTACACTGCAACAATGCAAGAACTATTTAATTCAAATAAAGAAATAACAACAAAAAATTGCAATGCTTTTTTCTTCATGTTAAGTTTAACTAGTGATCAGACACAAATAACTACAGCTTTGTGTGAAACCAAATATTTTACCATGTGGTGAGCGGCACTATCCGGGCATAAAAGAGTTTTAGACAAAGACACCAAAGTTGTTTCCATGAACCACCTTTCCTCACCAAACAAGTGGCAAGTTTATGGTTATTTTCTACTGCAGGGAGTGTAGTGACATCAAGAAGAAAACTTACTTTCAACTAGTGTGAATGGCTTGTTCTCTTGAAGTCAAGGATATACAAAACATCATAAAAGCATTCCTATTTGTGTGGTTGTACTACTAAGAGTGCATTATTTATCTTATGATTTTTAAAACGCCAATTATGACAGGAATCATTTCTCAAGCCGACACTTCAATATCTGGCAAGAGTCATCTTATATGAATCTTTTATCATTCATAAAAATGAAGTTTTACATCCAGTACTCAATATATACACTATTTACGTTACACAAAATTCAGTATAGTATTGATTTATAATTTCATGTTTCACAGACTACAAATGAGTTGGAAGTTCAAAGAATAAGCCAAAGTTCAAAATCATATTCAGAATGATAACTGATGTCATCTGCATTTGAAAATTTCTAAGTTCACACATCCCTTGTATGAAGCTTTTATCATGCCTCGCTAACGACTGTAGTTTCAATCATCTGACAAAACTCCGCAAGCCAATTCAAATGACCTGACTCACATTAGTACTAGTTTCAGCAGCATCCAGATTTGGTTGTCTCTATTGGTTGTCCTTGGTCTATCTTAACTTTCTGAGCTGTTTCTGCTGCAGATGAAGGTGGTCCCACTCTGTTCTTGATTTCAGCAGCCATTGTCATGAATGCCTGTTCTACATTTGTTGCATTCTTAGCTGACGTCTCCAAAAATGGGATTCCAAGTTGGTCAGCATACTCCTAGAATCATTACAACCAGTACTATCAATTCTTCACCTACTACCATTAAAATTACCATGCACATGCATGCAGGTAACATTTACAAAATAAATTAATACTGCCACGAATTTAGGGGTGTGACCATAGACAGGGTATGGACTGGACACTGAATTTATCGACCACTTCACTTGTATGCACCACTTAAACCTACATTTTACAGATCACTGACAGAGAGTAGTTTTCTCAGTCTATTATAGTCTCCACTAGCCATTTTCTGGAAACAGATTTAACACAGGAACTGTAACAGCCTCACTGAATTACACACTCCAAATACCACACATGAAGTCTTCTTTTCACAGCAGCACTCTTGCAACTATCACTTCTCTTCACAGCCTCCCGTACAGAACTCCACTGAACTGCCAACCCTGAAGTAACTGGGAACCAGGCTGGTGGTCATTTCACACCTCCTAGTCTTCTTTTCACAGGCTGACTTTCAACTAACAAGTGAACTCTCTGACTCACCAACCACCTACCTACTTCACTCAACTGACCTGTACCACCAATTGTCTTCAAGATAACTCCTTGGCAGAGTCCACATAGAAAACAGAACACCTCTATTGCTGCCTGTAGAGGATAGTTTACTACACCGCTGTATGGCAGAAACAGTCACGGTGCGAACCACACAGAAAACACTGTTCTTCTATTGTTGGGTTGTGTGTTATGTTGTGGGCATTATTCAGAAATGACTGCTGATTACAGTGTCACTGCTTAGCAATATAAACTAAAGAAGGTGTTTCAGAATTCAAGAATTTAAAGTCATACACTTTTTATGTTCTCAAAACATGTAAACAAAGTCAGCATTTAATTTGTTTCATTCTGGTCCATCAAACTAACAATATTATAAAAAGTTAAACAGTTCGTCCAGTGTGACTGGTGAAGATTTTTCTTATTTCAATTCTTCATGCCCTTACATGTTTCAGTGTATATCCATCAAAACAATTCACACTATAGGTAAACTAATAAATGAAAAACAAGAAACAAACTCCTATGAACAAAGTGGGATATACAAAATAATCTGCCAAAGCTGCCATAAAGTATACATTGGCCAAACTGGTAGAAATCTAACAAGGTACAAGGAACACATAAGAAACGTAAGACTAAACAAAGATGAATCGGCATTTGCCCAACATATACTAAACACACCCCACCAGTACGGACTGATGACAGTAATCATGGAAATGGTTGAGAAAGCCAAAAAAGGTAGCATCATGAATATAAAAGAAAACTTCCACATACATATATATATATATATCTTTAATAAGCTCAACAAATTGATAGAACAAAAACACACAAAGGAAAGTAATAACCAGCGTAACATGTTTGACCTCATAATACATCATCAGTACACAACCACACTAACGTCATAGACACAAGTAGTATAAATATGCAGCACAACACACCCTAGAACAGTAAAAACAACACAGCACACCATGAACACCCACAGGACGACATCAAAGGTAGGACGAAACAACAAAAGCTCTTAAAAAAACATAATAGGGTTGCTGAAATAATAAAATATACACATAATATATTTGCAGAACCCTCTTCTCAAGAACAAGGCAGCACATGTTCAGCCCCTGTCAAGAGAAGTAATAAGAAAGAGGACATGAACCTACTTGGTTTATAAATTCTAACAAAATCTCAACAAACCAACTACAAAAAATTGTAATATATTAAGACAGCCTCTGTAGTTGTAAAAACTTTAAATTTTATATCCAATCCTATACTATCAACATTATATGTATATTTTAACACTCAGAACATATATTGTAACAGTAGCTTCCAACTGTACTGATGTCCCTCTGATGATGGTCTCTAAAGACCGAAAAATGCAAGGGCATGAAGAATTCAAATAAGAAAAATCTTCACCAGTCACACTGTACGGAACTGTTTAATAAAATCAACATTCTTTGCAACTGGGCCACAGAAGTTAACAGCACACATCAGCTAAGGAACTTATTATTCGCCTGCCCAACTATGGAAAAGTAATAACGGTTTTGCAACAAGAAACAATGTTATCACATAAAACATACATTTTATCACTTACATCTGTAATTATTGTATTATAAAAATAACAAATCAATGGTGCTAATATACTTTCAAGGTATTGTGATCCAGCAATTCAATCAATGGTTGGATTGTGGCATTTAAGCCTTGACACGAATACCTATGAATGAAACTCAAACACAATAATACTCATTTAACAGAAATACCATACTACAGTTTCATAAAAATGTGATGATGTGTGTGAAGAATTTGCACTTGTTAATTATATTAGAAGAGCTGTATATCTAACTTCTGTCAAAATCTAAATCCTTGAAAGGTACACACAAGTTCAAGTTCAATGGTGACCAGAAATAAAAAAAATGGATCTAAATGGCATGACATAATTCAAAGAAGTCTTTGATACAAACTTATCTAACCTCAGGTTGTTTGAATGCTCATACCCGAGATAAGTCGGGATTTAAAATATACTTTCCAAATGCATGTAAAGCCCAGTAACATAATATAAAATTCATGCAATGTCAAGCTATACCTATGTAACTACATATACAACAAGGCTATTTTACAAAATGAGTTTACTTCAGAAAAACATTTTCACTGGAAAGATACAAATGCCAATATGACTGAAATACCATAATTACACGAAAATATCACGTGCTGACTTAGAAACCAACAAACTGAAGCTATCATTATCTCTCACAATTTAAGCCTCAATTATAAAGACTAGTGAATAGTGGTGAGTGTTCGTAGCCTGCTGCATGGTACTCTCCTGAAGTGTGTCAAACAGGGCCAAGGAAAAGCACAGAAAACATCAATGTGTTCTCCAATAAGGATAGAATATTTTACAACTCTTGAGATGTGTAATACAGTTCAGTTACTAGAAATACAATTATTTTCATTACCTGTCCAATATAAATGCTTCCTTAAGAACAGATTTTTGTAACCTGCCTTATATAATTCTCATACAATTACTGTATTGCCACATTACATTTAAGCTATTAAATTCACCAAAACTTTGTACAGCAACTGAAATTTATGACTACCACCATATCAGCATATTCAGCAAATATGATACATTATATTGAGGAGCTGGGATAGTGACTAGCAACGGGCTGGACGACAGAGGGGTAACAGTTCCAAGTTCCAAAAGGGTCAAGAATTTTCTCTTCTCCACATCATCCAGGCCACCTCTAGGGTCCACCCAACCTCCTATCCAACTATCCAATAGGTACTGGGGATCATTCCCTGGGGGTAGAACAGCCAGGGCATGAAACTGACCACTCACCTTCAGCTACTGCCAAGGCCAAGAAAATGTGATCTATATATCCACTCCCCCCTACATCTTCATGACATAGTGCTTAATCAGTTAAGCACAGGGACAACTTTACTTTAATACATTATATTGAATTCAGATGGTATACAACACTACGTAGGAATGGACATTTTCTCCAAATTAATTGTGCTCTGCAGTAACAGTCTTACTCACCTTTGCGGTTGTATAATCGACAACCTTTTTGGTTGTGAGATCACATTTGTTTCCTACCAACAGTTTATTTACATTGTCACATGCGTAACGATCAATTTCTTCTAACCACTGCTTAACATTGATGAAAGATTCTTCATCTGTGCAGTCATACACCACAATAATACCATGTGCACCTCTGTAGTAACTTGATGTAATTGTTCGGAACCGTTCCTGTCCAGCAGTGTCCCACTGAAAGTCAAACCAAAAACATCAATATGCCTGATAATTTAACATCCAAATGGTGCACAGAAGTACACCATTTTTGTTAAAACAATTAAGCTGCACCCAGGGTACTACGTGGGGAAACTATGCCTGTCAACTACAAAGAAATCAAGATTAACTGAGAAGAGAGGGTTCGAACCAGCAGTTCAGTGGAAGCAGTTTCTCTCATGGGCAAATACACCTACATCAGAGTACATTAACAAGAGTTGTTCTGCCTAATGCAGTGGTTTCCAGATTTCTTCAGGCCACTAACCCTTGGTTCCATATACAAATCACAAGTGCCCCTTGATCTACACTACAAAAAGCATTCTTCAGAACAGCAGTTACACAACCCACTAACAGAAATGACAAAAGAAGATTCCACATTTAGTAACTACTTCACTGTCAGTCTATTCTTAATGCAATGGACAGGCCTGATGAAATGATACCAGTTTCTCCAATGTCTGGTCAAAAGTCCCTTCTATAAAAAATAAGCAAACACGCTCAGAGGGGCCCACCTGAAGCACCCCCCTCACCCCCTAGGAAGCAGTTCAGGCCACTTTAGGAACCACTGGCCTAATGGGTGAAGTTGGACATACACACAGGTTTTACACAAATGGCAAAAGGTACAATATACTAATGAGTGTAATTTAAATATAATAACAGCATATGTGAAGAATAAAAGCAGACAGACATCTGATATCTATATTTGTCTGCAAAATCACTTGGAACAGTTTATCTTGCAAAAAATGACCTGAAAACACTCCCATAAATGACGACCAACATCACACTTCCAGCAGTATAGAATTTAACTTGTTCACTGTCTGCCTCTGTACATACTGCAAGTTATCTGAGAAAGGCCTCACTTCAATTTATGGTGCCAAAATTATGTACAAAGAATGATCCCTTCTGTTTCTGATATTCTTATAGCACATCACTACGCACACATTTAAAACAATCCTAAAGAATAGTTACAGCATAATTTTTTTTACTGTTTTTGGCATAAATATGAGAATTCACTACTGCCAAATACTTTCCATTGTACTGTACAAGGGAGTAGGTAAACAGGTCACAAATGGAAGTAAAACAGCTGTAATGGACATGATAGGTTTTCAGTATGTATCACTAGGCAGCAGCACAGTCCAGCTTCATTATGGTCTAGGTAGCAAGAGCACGCGCGTGTTCACGGGCTGGTTTCAGTAGTCCAAATGGCAAATGTGCTTGAAGACTGTACTACCTGAGCAGTGTCTTTTATTGGCAAAAGGACTCAATGCAAAGCATATCCATAAAGGAATGATTCCTGCTTATGGTAGTGTTTGTCACATAAAGCAATTCACAGCTGGATCAGCATATTATCTCAAAGACATTCAAAAGTGACAGATGATGCCCAACCAGGTCCCCCTGTTAAGAATGCGACAGAAGCAATTGTGCAGCGGGCACTGAGTTGATTTGAACTGACAGGAGGATAACAGCAGACAGTGCAGCAACTGTATTAGGGTGTTCCAGTGGTTTAGTATACATCATGACACACAATCATTCAAAGTTTTCCAAAAGTGCACGCACAGAAGATGCCCAGAGAACTGAAGGGTCTGTCCTTGCAACATCTCTTACAGTATCCAGAGGAAGGAGATGACATGCTTAACAGGATTGTTACTGGGGACAAATCATGCATGCATGAACTACCTACCCAAATCAAAGTGGGCTTCAATCCAATGGAAACGTCGCAGTTCACATTCTCATTCATCCAAAAAGTTTAAGGTTACGCCATCAGCTGGGAAGGTTACGCTTACTGTGCTTTGGGATTCTCAGGCAGTATTGTTAGCCCATTTTCAAAAGCATGCTGAAAATGTGACTTCTTCATTGTACTGTGAAGTTCTGGTGAAGCTTCAAATGCAATTTGCAGAAAATGTACATGCCAACTGGAACACGGGTACTGCTTCATCATAACAATGCCACACCCCATACGGCCAGAACAACCCAGGAGAGAATTCAAAAGCTGTCCAATTAGAACAGGAAGTCCCACTTGCATTGCTCTTCAAACATATTATCAGCTTAAAAATGTACCTCTCCTTCACCAACTAAGCAAATAATCATATACAGATACTTACAATTTGGAGTTTTATCGTCTTTCCATCCAAATCAATAGTTCGTATTTTCTGAAACAAAGACTCACAGTCACAACCCACATATATAATACATGGCTACAGGTATGGTATGTTGAAAATGTTTCTGTAGAAGATGGCTTAGTCCACATTAAGTCATCATGTTATCTGTGGAGGATAATGATGGAACACTTGAACTGATAATTTAATATCACTCATCTAACATTATACAACACCAGGTCATTAAAATTTTCTTTTTTACATTCTATCCAACTTTTACTGGAAAAACTCAATGTTTACTATGTGCTTCTAGTCCATTTCCACAATTCTTGTGGTTTTAACTTCACAAGTACTGCCTGTGACTGTTCTGGAATTGAGATGTAAGATCTGCTAGCCTTCAGTGTCAATGTAAGTCTTGGGGAAAAAAAATCATATGGAGTACTGTGCGTGTCTCTGCAGTTCTTCTTGAGGGCCCTGAAATAAATACTGACTTAACTGTGTTTTCTCTTGTCAGTCAGCAAACAAGGAACAATTCTGCAACAATCCACAACATGTTCAGTTTTGTGTCAAAACGCTCTGGCATGATTCAAATGACACTTCCACCTCAATGGCCAAGTTGCAGCTAGTCAGTCTGTTTTCATGAACAAGTTCCTTGACACACATATTTTCATCTGTTTTGCTGAGGGACAGACTATAAGCATCCTTAACTGCCACTCCAATTTTTTTTGGCTTGGAAAGCCAACTAAATATTAGTTTGCCTTGATATTTCCTCTTGAAATCATCACAGAAATTTGTACCAGTTTTATCTAGTATGAATCAAAACTAATGTTCATGCATGTTCTTTGAAATTGCAGAAAGCACAACACACAACCTCATTTCACAAGATATTATTTCTGAATGACAACAATGGCAAACAAATCAGCACATTTTATTTTACCCCAATCTAATAGAGGAATTGTGTCATAAGTGCAGTACTGTCCAGAAACTAACTGACCACACCACATAACACTGTTAATTTACAGACACTGTTAATTTACTGACAGCTGTCGATATAAGAAACAATGAATGGAAATATATACCACTTTAATAGTAAGTTCAAGAATTCACCCGAAAGTCTGAGAAAACTGAGTTTGCATAACCTGCTGTAGGATTCTATCCAGTATCCACAAGAATGTAAGGCATTCACCCTGCAGAACAAATTCCCTCCTAATCGTACTGCACCGATGAAAATCTACTTCTCTATCATGTCCCAACATATATTTTTAAACAATTCCATCCAGCATTCTGAAATTTAACTGTTAACGTCACTTTGCACTTCTTAGTCAAAACATGACATCTTTCTTCCTCAAGAGAGCATCCATTCTTGTCATTTACAATGTTCACAGAAAGTTTACTTTAATTAGTAAATTTTAACTTGCACATTCAAAAAAAAAAAGTTGTATAAGATGCACATCTCCAGGGATGTGATGCTGAGAGATATGTAGAAGTTTATCAACATTTTTGATGATGCTCGACTGGCTTACTCTTTAACCTTTAATATGCAAGATATAGGTGATGTTCTTCTGATATGGCAGTAAACTTGTGTAAGACTACACTGTCATTCCCAGGCAAGCAACAAGATCTTCAAACCTGAATATGAACATGAATTCCTCTAAACTGTCAGTAAACTTCTACCAAACTAAACAACACCACAATGCAGAAGACAGTAAATACCCTTCCAAGTCACTGCTGTGAGAACTTCAAATCTAATACATGTACAAGATATAGATACAACTTGGTTTGGTAAGTCTTCTTAATATTCGTAACTGATCCATTGTTTTTATACTATGACTTTCCTTGAGCAACAAGACACCATAGCTGTCATTTACCAGTATGTTAACTCTTTTCTTCTTTTCAAGCAGTTTATTAGAACAGCACAATACATTTACAATATGAACAGTGCAGTGCAAAATATGGAAAAGCTGCATTCAGACTCAAATCATGACATCCAAAACACATCTAAGAAAGAACAGTGACAGCAAGAAAGTTATTATAATCTCACATCTTTACAGTATCAATCTTAGGAGAAATGAACAGATTCACACCATTAACAATCCCTGTTTAAGGGGAACAACCACACTGTAAAACGATACAAAGCATGAAAAAGCTGATAGCTTCCTCACTCTAAATATACTTCATACTGACTGATTCCAAATACTTACAAAGTCCACTCCAATTGTACTGATGTAACTCTCTGTGTATGTGTCATCCTGCAACAAACAAAATCTCACATCAATATCCAGACATAAGGAAGTCACAAGTGTAGACAGCCAAGGAAAGCCAAACCAAGCCAAGCCTTTGCTTTCTTCATACTGGTCACTTAACTTCTGGAAGAAATTGAATTAAAATATCTTGAATATACCACATTTATGTCCTGTCTTCTAATGCTCTGAAGACTAGTGACAGCTCACAAGTGACAGCTCACAAGATTAAGTATCAAACAGGTTACAGGTGTGACCCTGACCACTGCCCCTAATCTCCAAAATAAAATAAAATAAAAATATGTCACCATAACAACAAGGGGACCAAGCCACCCCACCTCTCCTCATGGCAGTCCCATGAAGCAACAGATTGGGATGGC
Source organism: Cryptotermes secundus (assembly GCF_002891405.2). Lineage (NCBI taxonomy): Eukaryota > Metazoa > Arthropoda > Insecta > Blattodea > Kalotermitidae > Cryptotermes > Cryptotermes secundus. The sequence continues at coordinate 322,085 of NW_019733349.1, forward strand.
TGACAAGTGACGGTGCCCTAAAGTAAAGTGTGAGCTACTGTGCCAAGGCTTGAACAGCACTGAGGAAGCAATGTGGTGAACAGTGCCCTTGAGATATAAGGTGACATCCCATTGTAAGCTAGCCTTCCCCCACATGCCAGGCCATGTGGGGGTGGGCAAATTTCCCTGCAGCAGCCAAAACCTCTCAGGGACTCTAATGATGGTCAAATGAGTGCAAGGCTTTCTGTCTGAGGCAGGGCAAACATCTTAACCACCAAAAAGTGGACTCTGATTGGCCAGCAGAAGCAGCAGCCAAGAGGATGAAGGCTCCCCCTCAAAAAAGAGAGAGAGAGAGAGACCTCAGCTGCGACTTGGTTACAGATCAAGTGGGGGCGTCAGCCGTCCCTATCAGTGACTGACAACTGATGGCTGTATACTTTCCACCACCAGTAATCCAAGAGGAAATGATCCTCTTGGACCAAGGGGCAAAATTATTAGCCCTGTTCTGAAGAAGCAGCCATTAGCTCTCAAGGGCTTTCATAATGGGCCTATATGGGTAAAACTAAATTAAGTGTCTTGATGGGGGAGAACAGACTGTCCATCAAGAGGAAATGTCTGACCAGCAGAAGAGGTCTGTTTGAGGGAAACAGGGTTTGGCTAGGGCCCTGGTGTGGGTTCAGCTGGGACCAGCAGTGGGGGCTCTCATGTCCCTGCTGGTCAATGACAGGAGGATTTCTTGCTGCCAGAAGTCCAAAAGATGATGGCATTACATCAGTGTCCAGCTTGGTTGGACATGCAACTACGACCTTTAGTTCTGCAAGTGTGGAGCCAATGGATATTAAGGGAGCTTTAATCTGCAGGGATTTGGCTCTAGATAAGTTGAGGCCCTTAAGGAACCCAAGCAATGCTAGTTGAGCACAATGGACCCCATAGAGGTCCAAGTGCTCAAGAGGGGCCTTGAAGTTGTTACCCCTACGTCAATAAAATACAATGACAACAAATATTAAAGACATGAGTACAGCCAACTTCCTAAATGTTGCATTTTTCATACATAGTTTAGAAAATGGCTACCTAACAATTATGGTATAATGAATCAACCACCACTACAAATGCGATGTAATGTAACAATCAGTGAATCAGCACTTTGCATATAGTAGTATTTACAACAGCAAAGTGAATAAACCTCAAAACTTTATACTGGACAAATAGGTAGCCAATTCTAAAATATACGCACTCTGTTCATTATGAATATGTAGAAAATGAGAATACTTATTAACTATACTTACTGCAAATCTAAGCAAGAGACAAGACTTTCCAACTCCTGAGTCACCAATCAACAGCAATTTGAACAGGTAATCACTAAAACAGAGTAAAGTTCATAAGCTACTGACAAAAAGGTATGAACTGCAGACACTACAAATGTGACCACTTCAGAGGCCATATAGGGGTACCACTTAAAAAACCTAACTCAAAATACAACAGTATAAGCAAGCTTACTGATTACATCAACATAATACAATGATATGGTAGTTTTTGTTTATTATCGAGTCACCCCTCTTCCTCACATTTCGGCCATATATGGCCATCATCACATGTCTATCTTGCTAAAATTGTTGCACTGTATGTCAAAATTACATATCAGGTATGAACACATTATTTCCTAATTAAAATAAATTAACATCTTATGTTGTGAACTACTCCAGCAACATGGATAAACCTACAGCCAATGGTGCATACATAAAGGAACTGATAACACCACATCAACATCCTTACAAACTGCACAGGTAACACACATAATACCCACACCACAAAGAAAATGCTGTGCAAATGAATCCAAAACAAAAAATACTCGAGCAAATATCTTTTAAAAAAAATTGATTATGACCACAATGAAGAACATTAAGATGTTAATCAAGAGTCCGTCTTCGTGGTAACTCATTCCATATCCCGTTGCCCAACAACGGTTTGACATGTCACGATATTAATTGTGGTTAATTTATTCTGATTAGGAAATATCATGCACACATGCAATATGAAATTCTGACACACAATGCAACAACTTTAGGTAGACAGACAACACCTGATGATGGCCATATACAGCCAAAGCATGAAGTGAGGAAGAAGGGTGGCTCGATAATAAGATGCATTTAGCACAGAAATGTGTGTACAAAAGATATACTAAGCAACAGGTTGCTTAAATACAATAATGCCAAAAAATGTTTGACGATGGACATGTAGACCACCAATATTTTCTGTATCCCAGAATGTTACCAGCTGGCGTACCGCCATCTTATTCATTACTTTCTTGTCAGAATACAAACTGATAAACATTTCATGAACAGAAGCAAAAAATGTTATGTGAAATAATGTTCAAGAACGAACACATATTCCACCTGTGACTGCATTATGCTTGCCATCTGCAGTGTCAGCACAACCGGTCAGACCAATAACTCTGTACATATGATTAGTACAAGAAGGAATGACCACCATATACCTACAACACATTTATGATCCTATCAGAGAGGGCTGTATTATTCAGGCATCAAGCTATTGCTAGATTATTTTCAGCTATTGTTTCAATGTTCACTATGTAGCCAATCACACATTTACGCTGTCCTCAACACTGATGCCTAAATCCATTTCTATTTACACAATAAATCTAAGTTTGAAATGAATCTAGTCAACCACAACAATGACACAATGCACAGTATGCTCTTGTAACTGCAGAGAAGAGGTTAGTCATGTAGATGAGGTATTCCTCCTTGTCCACAGAGCTCCTTACAGTAACCAAGCAATTTAATAACTTCAGCAAAGACAGCTCATTCAGAGGAGCCAGGATAGCGTAGTTGGTATTGCAACTGGCTATGGGCTGGTAGACCAAGGGGTCAGAGTTCAAGTCCCAGTAGGGTCAAGAATTTTCTCTTCTCCACGTTGTCCAAACCAACTCTGGAGTCCACCAAACCTCCTATCCATTGGGTACCACTGGCTCTTTCCCCAGAAGTAAAGTGGCCAGGGTGTGAAGTTGACCACACACCTCCAGCTAGTGCTGAGGTCAAGAAAATGTGGACCTATACATCCACTCCCCATGTGCCTTCATGGCATAGTGCTTAGTTAAGTTCAGGGACAACTTTACCTTTACAGCTCATCTGGTACAGCAACTAGGTTATGGGCTGGGCAATATAGTTTAGATTCCTGGCAGGGGCTAGAGATTTTTCTCTTTTCCATGTCAGCCAGACCGGCTCTTGGGACCACCCAGCTTCCTATCCAATCAGTACCTGGGGTAAAGTGGCAGAGGCATCAAGCTGACCTCTCCCATGCAGAGCTAATTCCAAAAATGGTGCTCCTATACCTTCACTCCCTTATATGGCTTCATGTCATAATGTATAATTAAGTAGAGCGATAACTTTCTTAATTTCATAATCATAAAATTCAATTTATAGACTTTTATAATAACACTGGTCAAGCTCCTTTAGTGTATCTAGTGATCACTGTTGGCAAAATCATAATACTTAACATCAAATTTTCTGTTAAACTTTCAGCTTCTGGACAACAATGTATGACAGAAATTAAGAAGGCAAAGACAGTTTTTTCTCTTATTATCTCTACAGAAAACAAAGAGGCAAATGAGTAACGCAATTTTTCAATGTAATACCCTTGCTTCTCCAAACACACACGCCACTAGTCCACAAGCTCCTAGATGCTGCTTGAGAACAATATTTTCAGTTGCTCCTGATGAAAAATATGGACAACTTATTACAAAATGAAAATCAGCAACCATGTAATACCGTTCAGCAATACAAAAAAAAAAAAGTGAGTCACATGGGACATGATGAAGCAGCTCAAAGTTTCTAAACCATCAACCAAAATCAAACCATAGCATAATGCTTACTGATGGTGCAATCTAACAGCAGAGTCAACATGTTTATACTACAGCTGCAGGAAACACACTAAATGCACGCGAAAGTGTACTTTGCACAATATCCAGAGCATGTTCTGACACTCACAGGGTTGTGCAAGCTAACCGCATTTACTTTTCAAATTGACCTCATGGAAGCCAACACTAAAAAGTACACAGGGTCTGTAATAGTAATGACTGGTTTAGTAACTTTCTTTAAAGCAGAAGATAAAATCCAAAAATACTATTTCACCCCATAACAGCATATCTCTGACATCTACGTATAGTTCATTTTATGATTCTGTCAACTACTCAAGACTATACAGTGTCCAATGATATGATGATTTGTGAATAAAAAATTCCGAAAAGATGTGGAAGCATGTAGTCATGGTACTATTCTGGCATTTACCACTAGGAATTGTGACAACCACAAAAAACCCTCAGCCACAATAACTGGCCTTTGGGCCAAAAATGCAAGATCTCCTGATACATAGCAAGTAAAATATAATAAAAGGGGGGGGGGGCAAAGTTGTCCCTGTGCTTAACAATTAAGCACTACACCATGAAGGTATATAGGGAAGTGGATGTATAGATCCGCATTTTCTTGACCTCAGCACTAGCTGGAGGTGAGCGGTCAGCTTCACGCCCCTGCCGCTTTACTCCCGGTACCCACTGGATAGGTAGCTGGGTGGGCCCCAGAGCTGATCTGCATAATACGGAGAAGAGAAAATTCTTGAGACCCTACCTGGACTCAAACTCCGACCCGCCAATCGTTCAGCCCGTAGGCAGTCACTATACCAACTGTGCTACCCAAGCTATCTAATCTACATGATGGTGCCATTCCATCTAGGATCTTTTTAAAAGGTGTAAATTTACATGGACATTTGGAATTTGATTTCCATGCTCTTGATTTAACACACTCTTTTAGTTAACCACCTACAGTCACTGTGTTACATTTCTTCGACATCAGACACTATGCTTTGCCAAATCCAACTGAAATGCTTACTGACACTTGTAAATCCTTTGAAAATGTGACAGAGTTCAGTAACTTTATATGTTCATAACAAAAAAAATATATATATATTTATAATGCAATCAGGAACACATGTTTGGGAAACAGCCTACCATTCAGTTCAGAATTCAGAAACAGAATGTGATGATGTGACCTAGACTGAACTGATTCCATAACAGATTAACCTAATTATTTTATAATGGGATTTAGTACAACTTTATTCAACTTGTCTCATGAAGTGTTCCCCGTTCATCCTTCAAAATAAACAACACCCTATATACTAATCTGTCAATAACTGTGGGAATGAGTTATGTACTGTATTTCAGAGTTATTTCATTTTAATAAATGTCACAGGTAGTCAGACTTTGATGTTTTTACCGAAGCTGACTCCAATAGTGGCAGTTCATTACTCACTGCTTCCAGCAAATGCATTTCTGCCACTGGAAGATGCTACCAAGCAACGACTAGGGAAGACTGAGAAGACTTTGTGTGTGCTGTAGTTAGAGTGAGCTTTGGAGTGTTTAACTCAGTGAGACTGTGGTAGTTATTCGTAGTTACGTTCTGTAAGTGTTCAATAAATCTGATTATAATTCCAAAACCCATCTATAGTGACTCTATATGTGACAACTGCTAGACAGCAATTGCAAGACAGAAGGCTGCACAAAAGCCATTGTTAAGTAACAGCTCCACAAACAAGCACGTTTCCACGACAATAACTGCATACAGCAAAGAAGCAGTGTTTTCTGTGCTGTCCGTGCCTAGACAATGAGTGAGTTTGTCTATGTACATCTGACAAAGACAAAACCTATTCATAGGAGACAAACCCGTCACCTTACAAGAGAGGATGTTACATAAAGGCTATGACCGCAGGGGTTCAGTTGCAAAGAAAATGTCTCTGGTTGTGACCCTCAAGGGGTTTGGTGCCAAGACAAACTGACTAGCAGTAAACTGCCCATCTTAAAGTATCTCTGATTCTGAGTGAGTCAGTCAGATAACTGCTGGTACTCAGCTGTTGTGAGTCATTGCTGTAAGAAACTGGTAGCTTAGGCCAAGGATAGTTTGGCAACACATACAAAGGGGAATGTCTGTTGTTGGAAGCCACTACTAAGCAACAGCTAGTGGAAACATAGTAAGAACACTACTGTGTGTGTGACACGTGATCTGTCAAGTGTAATCACAAGTTGTGTTTTAAAGAGTTCAACAGAACCCATCATCAATCCAAACCCCATCTATAGTCACACTGCATACATGTGACAATATATTTCATGCCTGCTAATAAGTAGTGAATTATGCGAGAATATCCAGCACAAAGTACTTTAATCTTCGGATGTTTTGTAAGGGTATTATATTTCCAGTGAATGTTATATTCTAACGTGTCTCAAATCTGCTTAGTAAAATCTACATAATTCTGACCATCTACCTACCTACACTTGCACATCAAGTGAATGTATGTAGCCGTACCACTGACACCACCACCTTTATGTGTAATCAAGATTTCTTTTTATAGTAATCACGCATAGGATGTAGTAAGGAACATTCAAGGGTGACTTAGCCCGATTCTTGGTTTCAAGAATAGGGCCTCCTTCACTGCTACAAAGACCAGGCAGGAAACACCCCGCAGAGTTTTCCTGGAAATTCAGTTCGAGAGTTGACTGGTGGGATCCTTTGGTTAAAGTTACACTTGACAGGTTTTGAACCCCGTAAGTCAAAAGTGGGAAGGCCAGCAACCCACACTACTGGTATAATTTTTCAAGCAGCTGTCAAAAACGACGTTACGACTTTAAGGTCCAAAGTCCCAAACTAAAGCTAGGTGACTGGAGCAGTGAGAATTATGGTTAACTCCCTAAATTTGAATTGTTCCAATCAGCCGTAATTAGGGTAGTAACTTGGAGGCGTAGTTGAAGCTGTGAAGATTTCTTGCTTCAAAGCAGAGTCAGTCTGCTAAAGCAGTCTCTGAACAACTCTCCAAGTGCACAGCTGAAAAATTAGCATCACTGGCAGCTTGGTTCAAAAGTCAAATTAAAAAAAAAAAAAAAAATATGTTTAAGTGTGTTACTGGAACAATCTCTGAATAACTCTGCAAAATTAATTAGATACAAAAATTTGTGTGAATCTTAATTTGGCTTAAAAGTTTAAGTGAAAGTGTAATCACTTCTAAGTGCTGTGCTAAAAAAGCAGTCGCTAAATAACTACCCAGGGATCCAGTCACAAAAGTTTAAGTGATTTCAAGTTGGTTTAAGGGATTAAGGACAAGTGCTGTTACCTGTGTATGAAGAACTTCTCATTAGTGCCTAGCTATAAACACTCATATCTTTCCCGCTGACGCGAGGCCCGTATGCACCCTGAGACAGAATCTTATCGCTCTAGAGCGAATGCAGTACCTATCACCTGTAGTTTCCGGTTCATCCCCCCTTTTTCCTGAAAAGTAAGCCTTTATAGTAAGCTTACTGGTGCCCATCATTCATGTAACCCATATCCCGCAAACATCAAATATCCACAACACCAACAAAAAAGGAAAGAATTGGACAAGGATGCAGCAGCAACCTGCAAATTCGGAGTAACAACAGGTGAGAGGGAAAGGCTAGAGCAGCAGCTGCAACCAGCAACCAAGGGGCCAAAAGAACGTTAAGACAGCAGATGGCACCAAAGTAAGGGCTGGACGGTTATATGTAATACAGCCTACAATGAATTCTGCAAGTATTCCTACTGAGAAGAAAATTAACATCCTGATACAATTCATGGTTACAGTACTGATTAGGATACTAACTCCACCCTTCTAGCATTAGCACCACTCCTCACCAGTAACACCAAGATACAAACACAAGGAAAATACTTTAGTAATGCCAACAATTGAAACAATATTGGTACTACTGATGCAGTCTCCTGTTTTTGATCATATACAAGCATTACCTCCTCAAAAAGAATCTCTGGCATCTATCATGTCAGTGATAACGCTAAAGTTAATTAAACTGTTTACACCAGCCAGTACTATTTTTGTGCATATGGTGCATGTTTTTTTTTCTTTTTCTAAAGTCAGTCCACACCTTTTAACACATTCAAATACTGTGCACTCTTATTACAGTGTTATAATTTTTAATAAAAACTAAACATGGTATTTCTATCATGAACAGTGATTGCTGTAAATCACTGTGACATACTGCAACCTCCTCCTCCTCCCTCTGGTTACAGAAGAAAGAAAGAAACAGCATAAGCAAAGATTCTCATGCAGCATGAGAAACGCCACGAGTCAAATGACATGTCAGGGGAACTGGTAACCTAATTTAATTAGCTTTATTTACATCAGCATAAACAAAACTTACCTCAACTCATCCAGGTGACAGTTTACACATATCTCATAAGCACGATAACCCTAATATATATATCACATTTATTAGCAAGCTGCTGGGTTTCTGACCATTGTTTTTAACGGTGTTATAAAAAGGTAACAAAAGAGGAAAGATTACAGTAAACATTCTAATATTATTAAATTAACATAAAATACTTAATATATAAAAAACTCTGTGGCCTGTAGTCCGCAAGCGAACTATACCGACCAAGCAACCACTGCTTGTCAGCGAAGTTATTGCCAACTTTTGTGGATAGATGATGTCATGTGGTCAGCACAACTGATTGCCACAGCTGTTAATTTCAGTTTTCTAGACTGGCGCAGCTATTTCCTTGAAATAGCTCAATTATCCTCACTAGACTGAGTATACCCTGGTCCAGACCCACTACTTCTCAGAAAATCTGGTAGCACCGGGAATTGAACCCAGGACCTCTGGATCTGTAGCCAGGAACTCTGACGCACTAGACCACAGATTACTTTTAGATTCAAGAGCACTCTCTAGCCTTGGATTGAAACAAAAATTAGGATTCTAATACTAAACATTACTGCTATGGTACTACTACTCCTTGAAAAATTCTGGAAAGCAGTACAGAACTACGCTGGTTCATGTAAAGTATAAAAATTACCGTGAAAAGTTAAACAGTTCCATCTAGTGAGACTGGTGAAGATTTTTCTGATTTCAATTACTTATGCCCTTACATGTTTCGATCTTCAGAGACCATCATCAGAGGGACAGCTTTACATCAATATGGTTGGAAGTTACTATTACAATGTATGTTCTGAACATTAAAATATATACATATAATATTAATAATATACAATTAGGTATAAAGTCTAAAGTATATTATTATATATTATTAATATTATATGTATATATTTTAATGTTCAGAACATATATTGTAATAGTAACTTCCAACTGTATTGATGTAAAAGTGTCCTTCTGATGATGGTCTCTGAAGACCAAAATATGTAAGGGCATAAATAATTGAAATAAGAAAAATCTTCACTAGTCACACTAGACAGAACTGTTTAAATATTCATCATATTGTTAGTGTGATGAATCAGAGTGAAACAAATCAAATATAAAAATTAAAATAGCAGGTGACTGGTCAAGAAAACTACAGATGCTAAATCGGCTTCCTTTTCTGAAGGGGTGTGACAATGTTGTATAACATTCAGGATTACTGGGTTTTTAGACTTTGTCCATTGTCCAGTATTCTAAAGAACACAGTTAAGAAACTGGATCTGTTTCCAGCCTCAGGCAAACGGGTGGAAGGCACCTAGACTGTTGAATCTGTTACAAAAAGCTAACCTCAATCACTGGAGAGTGATTCACCAGATAACTATAAAAGAATGATTGTTGTAAGAAAAGGTATTACTGAACTATAATTCATGGCTTGCTAATCATACATTTAGTCAAACTGTGCTTATTCAGCCTCAGAAACCTTATGAAAGAAAGGACACAACAGTTATATCATGAATTTGTTAAAACTAAAATTCATGAAAAGCAAACATTTTGCCCACAACTTCATTACAAAAACAATAAATGTGCATCATCTTCTGAAATACAAATGCTTGTGTGCCTTAAACCAACAATGTACCACACAATACAAAGAGAAAAGATGACTTGTTCATAGTGCCATGTAATACGAGTCTATACAAAAACATTCAATAATATTGGACTTCGTATGTTAAATCAACTGCCCAATATATTAAAGAGATACCAGTAATAAACAAGTTTAAAAAGACTTTGAAAACATTCCTACTTATCATTGTTTCTATATTATAGACAAGTTTCTCTTGTTTGGGGACAAATCCTAGTTCGAATCCCTTGTAAACATATATTTCAAGAATAATTAAATTGTAATTTTAATATTAGTACATGTTATACACATAGGAATGCCTACTGCCTTGTTCTGTATCTTTTTATTATAGGAACAAGATCGAGGATACCAGGGTATTTGTGCCAGGATAGAAGGATCGGGTCTTGAGGCGTACAGCGGTGTCGTGTGTTAAATGAGTATATCAGTTCTATTATTAGAATCATTTTATTATTATCTNCTGCAACATTTGTTTATTCACTACTTAATTATAAATTTTACTTAACATTATACACTTTGACACTACATGTTTCTGCCCCAAACGACCATTTTCAGGTGTCTTGATATGTTACAAATATTTTATTAAATTATGCTAAACTGCTACACTGTGTTAGTCCGTGTTAAAATCACACGTTCTAGTTATCTTTTCAAGGTAAAACAAGATAAAATCCATTAAGTTTCTATTATACCCATGTTGTTTTGGTGCATTTTATTTCACCTCACAAGGGGTGTCGTCCATTGTTAATAAATGTATGTCTGTCCAGGGTGTTTTGTTTCAGCAGCTTGCCCCTCACATTTGTAGCCTACTTTTCGGTTATGACTGCCATATGCCCCTGGTTTGCGTGTTTCCTCCACAGCATGTGGTGTTCTCTACTAGTGCACTAAACTAAAAATTAAAATTAAGTAGTGAATAAACAAGCGTTGCAATACTGATGGACGATAAATACATGACGTTAAGTTAAAGAATTGCAACAGAATGCAAAAATACAGAATTACAAATTTATTAAATCTAACAAAACCTACTAGATATATGAAAACAGTATGGTTAAGTAACATACTCATGAGTGAACCTCTTAGTGATTTCATGTTTTGCATTCAAAAGAACAAAGTGAAAATTCTAATGTAAACAATGAACCATAATTGTTTGATGTCAATACAATACTGAATGTAACTGCTACCAAATAAATGAATTACTCACTTCCTCCACAACAAAATAAAATTCAAACTGGATAGCTTCAATATCGAAGGTATGAAGATTTCAATCAACTACAACACAAAAAGTTATATATAATACACGTCGGTACTGGTCTACCTATTATCCATAGCTTACTACTGGCTTCAAAGATCAGCTGATTAGGCCACAGATCCAATAGGCCTCAAATGCAGCTGATTATTTCTTTCTATATAACAAAATCTTAATGGGCCAAAGTACATGGCGTTTCATTTTAGTGCGCAATATTTTTAAGACTTTACGAATTGAAAAATTCGTCATGGTCGACAATGACTCATGATTAGTACGTACAGCACTTGCAACACCCATTTCTGCAGCAGGGTTGAAGCTCAATGTGCAGTTTAATTTTAATTAACTCCTAATTGTATACGGCCGTCTTTATGAATGTACCACCTATAATAACTCTAGGAATAAAGGAATTCTTAGAAATGTCTACATTTCTCAGACATTAAGAGGGTATTTTACACGACAAATTGAAATTCAAAGACGCAAAAAATAATCTAAGTACACAATTTGTGACAAAGAAACTTCAGCAAACATCAATACTTACTATTCGGGATTCATTGTAGACATTACCTATTCCCTACACACTTAAATTAAGATTTGAGACGGCACAAACCAATGTAAACCCTTACTAATCTCAGAGAACACCTAAAACTCCAAACACCAACAATGGCTGCCTTCCCAGACCGAGCAATATAATCCTATAGGGGTCTAGAGCATTGACGTAATGCCACAGTGGCAAGGAGTATGAAAACAAATTATTACAAAATATATGGGCTGTATTCAGAAAGCAAGGAAAACTTTTTCTACCATAATAAATCATTAATAAAACGCTCATTAAATTCGTCTCTGTACAATACTAATAAAATCGTTGCCTTCTATTTGAGACGATAAAGGAAATAAGTGGAATACTTTCAAGGAAGTATCTTAGTTATTATTATAAGGTTCCAGTTTAATCTTTTCGAACAATTGCCGCTATGGCGCTAGAAGCGAATATAACACGTGTTTCACTAACACTACGAGCGCGAGTATTTTAGCTTCTCGTTGTACAGGTCCCAGTTATGCATGAGTGATCTGTGTTACGAAAAATGGGACTGAAGCAATTATTTAGCCAGGTTACTTCAGTTTTCGCTTATCAAGCGCCATTTAACAGAGCTGATCCATTTAGTTCTTTGCCCTCTAATAAGTCACATGGCATGACCCACCAGCGATTCTTGCAGTCACAAAATTTTGCCACACACGCAGAAGAAATTGACCATATTTTGATGGAAATGAGACGGCATTCAAGTATACTTGATACCCGATCGTTCAGGGGAGCAGACTATGATACTGACCAGTACTGACCACTATCTGGTGGTGGCAAAAGTTAGGGAGACATGCAGTGAGTAAACAACCAAGGCATCAATTTCGTATGAAGAAGTTCAATCTCATGAAATTAAACGAGGTAGAGGCTAAAGAACGGTATCAGGTTGAGATCTCAAATAGGTTCGAAGCTTTGGAAACCTAAGACGGTGAGGTGGATATTAACAGAGCTGGGAAAACTACTAGAGAGAATATCAGAATTTCAGCCAAGGAGAGACTTGGTTATATTGAACTGAAGAAGCATAAGCCGTGGTTTGACAGAGGATGTTCAAAACTATCAGATCATGGGAAACAAGGAAAACTGCCAGCAGGCATTTCAGAAGGGGGGGGGGGGGAAGAAGGAAAAAAAAAAAAAAGGAATATCTGAGAGACAAAATTAATGAGCTTACAATGAAGAGTATGAACATAAGAATAACAACATTTAGAGACCTGTACAGAGGAATAAATGAATTTTAGAGGGGGTTACAACCTAGAAATAACTTGAATGAATGAATGCATAAGGAGTGGGCAATAATAATCTGGCCCTAGCACTGCAACCTTCAATGATCTATTGTGCTTTAAAAGTAGGATGAGATTGGTGATCTGCTTGAAGATTCCCACAACACTTTGAATAGGTGGAAGAACTACTTCTCTGTTACTGAATGTACATAGGGTCAGTGATGTTGGGGAGATAGTAATACATACAACTGAGCTGTTAGTCCGTGATTTGAATGCTTTAGAGGTTCTAATTGCTATTTCAAAATTGACGAGGTATAAACTGGTAGGTAGTGATCACATTTCAGCATAAGTGATTCAAACAGGAAGTGAAACATTACAATCTGAGATCCATAAACTCATTCATTCTGTTTGCAATAAGGAAGGATTGCCTGATCAGTGGAAGGAATCTATTATTGTACAAATTTACAAGGCGATACAATGGACTGCAATAATTATTGTGGGATATCAACTGCTGTCAACTTCATACAAAGTTTTATAAAATATCATTCTCTCAAGGTGAAGCCCATATATAGATGAAATTATTGTGAATCATAAGTGTGAGTTTTGACATAACAGATGAACTACTGGCCACATTTTTTGCATTCATCAGATAATGGAGAAAAAAACTGGAGTAGAAGAGACAGTTCAGCTATTCATAGATTTCAAGAAGCATGATTCAGTTTCTTTTTTATTGCTAGTAGGGTAGGACCAAGTCCCTTGTACTGCAGCCACTTCTGGCCTATTGTACCAGCCCAAGATGATAGGTGAGGGTGATTGTGGAGCAATTGGTGGAATGAAGACTGGCAGGGGAAACCAAAGTACTCGGAGAAATTAAGAGGAGATTGAATTTGAGTAATGCTTGCTACTTTTTAGTCCAGAACCTTTTGTCTTCTTATCTTCTGTCTAAACACATAAAAATTAGAATATACAAATATACACTTTTGCCTATCATTTTGCATGGGTGTGAAACTTAGTCTCTTGACATTAAGAGAAGAACAAAAACTGAAGGTGTCTGAGAACAGGTTGCTGAGGAGAATACCTGGCCTGAAGAGGGATGATGATATAGTAGGCTGGAGAAAACCGCACAAGGAGCTTCATAGCGTGTACTCTTCACCTAGTATAATCAGAATGATCAAGTCGAGGTGGATGCAACGGGCAGGGCATGTATCATGAATGGAGCCGTACAGGAATGCATATAGGATACTGAACGGAAAGCCAGATGGAAATGGACCTCTAGGAAGGCCTAAATGTACGTTGGAGGATAATATAGAAATTGATCTTCAAGAGACAGGATGGGGTGGTATGGACTGGGTTGATCTGGCTCAGGATAGGGAGCAGTGGAGGTCTCTTATGAACACAATAATGAGCATTCAGGTTCCATAAAATACTGGGCAATCCTTATGTAGCTACGCCACTGGTGGCTTCTCAAGGACTCAGCTCCATGGAGTTGGTTACTTTATGCTTATATGAAAAAAATTATATGGTACAAAAATTGAGTTTCTGATTTTATGTTTGTCATGCATTATTCTAAATTGAGATTCTGAACAGCAAAAATGCTTACTTAATCACATACTTTTCACAAAAGGAATTGCAGTTTCAGCTGCTTAAAATAGGTGTTCATTTTCAATAGTTTGCATCAGAACTTCTAACATATGCCACATAATTCTCAAAATTATAACTAAAGGAAATTATTTTTATAAGCCACGAGTTAGAAAAGTGGAAGAGGACAAAAATATTTATTCAGCAACATTTATCACAGGATGCTAATAATATTTTTACAAGAATCTCATCGTCCAAACTCATAGCATGAGATAAAATTGGCAACAGAGACCAGCATTTATTTTCATCCATTTTTTTCCTATAAAAATAAGAATAGTGAATTCTTAATTTCAATTAAGGTGGCATTAATCTTGTGTACATGAAACTTATTTTCTCAATTGCATGTCACAAACAGAAAGAATAAGTTTTTTACATAATGTATATCAGATATCCTGTTGAATTTCACACAGCATAAAGGAGCACATTTTGTTCTTTCTACTTACTGCATCAAAATCTGTGTGCTATCCTCATAATAGCATTGATTTTCAAGTAAGATCTTGCACCATGGAAGGAGCAGTAGGACATGAGCAGATAAAAGAAAGTTTGATTTGAGGTTCTCACAGTGGTGACTATGAATATTTCTATCTTCTGGGATGTAACACCAATGAAACTCTACCATGTTCCCAGGAAATGCCAGATGACTTTCACTAGGCTATATGAGTTATATCCCAAGAGACAGAACATTTCATGTAAAAGAAACTTAATTTGGACACATACAGTATTGTTTCTTGGGGATATAATTATTTACATAACAATGCCTTTTTATTTCATTCCTGTATCTGTGGTGATAACAGCAGAGCTTAGAGCATTATGAAACATAATAGAGTACACAATTTTAAAGCCAAGATTCAGTAGCAACATGTTGATCAATGAAGGTCAATTGCAGGAAGACAAAGAAAAAAAATACAAGTAATCTATGTTATTTTATCTGTTAATTTTTAAACTAATGTTGTACAAATGAAATCTCATATTAAATGTATAATAATAATCTCCATTCACTTAAAAACTTTACACAAAGTGATTATGATTGATTATTAACAACATTTCATAAACTTCGAAACAAATGATCTGTCTCTAATAACTATGTGTCAGACTTGATATTGTACCATAAGCTAGAGGTAAAATCAATTCTGTGCCTTTCCAGCAGGCCATCAAGTGTTACAGGAGATCGGACATTAGGCTCCATAATTTTCTGACTTTGGTAATGGTGGAGGCTCACAATCCCAACAGCTTTCAGCCCCAACAAGGCAGGAAAGTATAAACAAACTGAACAATTAAAATAACAACAGAAAAATCACATGGGATGTTACCAATGTATGTAACATGACTAGAAAACACTTTATGTCTGGGTTATAACAAAGTATCAGGCCATGAAACCTGGAAGAACCTGTTATCTTACAGACTGCAAACTGTATTCTCATACAATAACATTCTTTCTCATTTACACATTCATATTATCCATCTACAGTACTTCAGTATGTGTAATGTAATGCATTCTACAATGATTTAGGAAGCACAATATGAAACTTTCATACACCAATCAGACATAACATCTTAAGGCACTCAGGTATAAACTTCATCGCATTAAAAACAACTTCTACTTAAATATAACATAAACATATTCACTCAAATAATTTCATTATACATTCTATTCTTATTTTAAATGTAATTACTGAATAAATTAAAAAAGATTCAAGATGCAAAATAACAAATACAATAGAGAATAAAATGCATACCTGTTCCAGCAGGCTCATTATTTCAGTAACACTGGCTACTTTATTAGACTTCCAAAACTTACTAAATGTACTCAACCATGACTCTTGCACAAACATAGAGAGCAATTCACAAATATATAAACTACATAACATTACAGATTAAAAAGGAACTCTTGAATAGCATATTTTACAAACTTCATTACATATATACATTTCATAAGTTTTTCTTTATGGTATCTATATTATCACTCAGTAGATTCACGTCATTGGCACAGCTCAACAGCTGTTGTGTCCCATTTAATTTCAGTGCCACCTCATTTTCCTGGACCTTCCTAACGGTATATTCTAAAGCAAAGCTGAAAAGGAGTGGCGATAAAGCATCTACTTGCTATAGACCATTCTGGATTGGAAATTTATCACACAAATGTTAACTATACAGACTTTACTATACATTTTGTTTAAATATATTTTAATCAGCCTAACTAGTTTCATAAAATGAATCTTAACACCATACAGTGTATAATCTGCCCTTCTTATGAACCTTAATTTGATGAGTTCAGTAATTAAAAATATAACTAATTCCAGAAGGGAGTCCTTGAAATACTATCAGAAATTCAGCTAGTCAATTAATTTCCCACCTATCGAGGAACCCAAATTGTCATTACCGTTTACAAAAACCTGCCAAATTAGAAAGACAGATTAAAATCAACCAGTTCCATACATAAAACAGAGGGTCAAAAACAAATTTTCCAATTTTGTAGTTTGGCTGTTACTGAAACAAATTAACTTACACTCCCTGTCTGCCTGTATCTGGATTTATAGAATGTAAATAAATTGAACAATTGAACAGAATGATTTTTTATGGTCGATGTAAACCAGAATGGTAGCAATAATTCTAATAAGTTTGTCACACANGAAAACATAATACTCTTAAAATTCAATGGCATCACTGTAATAACAGAACATGCTAAGACACTGATTTATGAACTGAAGGAAGAGCCTGGTTCACAAGTATTGTATAAAGCAAATTCACCAATAAGGACATGTCTTCTTCCAACTTTAAAATTTGTAGTGAAATTCGTGTAGCTGATTTAAGACTTAACATATGATATATCATCCTCTGACATGTCATTATACTAAGGTTAAAAACAAAAGTAATAACAGTTATTATGTCAATCCATTACAGTCTTCTTTTCTTCTCCTATACTGATGCTGCTTCATACCATGATCTGAAGTGCCGGTACACCTGCCTTCGCTGCCAACATTACAAATATAGAACCAACCAATAAAAGGGATGATGCTTGCACGAAAATGAGCCCTTGGTTGTGACTTTGTACACAACAACAGTATCCAAAAGAATTGTAAATATGGTATACAACCCAGTAACACCCACACACTAAATGGTATATCGGCAAGATGATGCCACACTACTGCTGCTGCTAAATCTTTCTTCTTCTCCTCCGACACCGAATGAAATATTTTTGTATGCTCCAGTGTGTAGGAGCCGTAATGATCCGACAGGTCGAATATGTAATACATGACAACTAACGTTCCACCAAGATAAATAAACAAAAGGATCCAAGCAAATCTCTGTCTAAAGTTCATTCTAATACGTGGAACCATTACAACATTGAAAACGTACTGTGATTTTCTATCAAAATTAGAGCCATGATACAAATCATTTTTCCCACATCTGAGTTCTTATGCTTCGGCAGGGACAACTTCACATTTATCATTTGGCAATTTGACTTCAACACAGCATCACCAGTAATTTAACATTAAACTGATATGACGGTATTCTCTCATAATCCCTTTCCATGACTAACTTCGGCCTACACCAACACGTAGAAAAATCTGAACACATTCTTCAGATTCTTCAGCTTCTTCAGCATGTTCAGTATCGCGCTGTACAGTTCAGCTGTTTCAACTGGGTGTCAAAAGAACGTCCTCGTAGACTTCCAGTTCATTCGCTCAGAAAACAAGAACCTGCTTTAAAATTAATAAACAGCTTAAAAAAGAAAATTTTTTATGTTCATTAACGCACGCATAAGTGTACTATTCTGCGACATACTACTGTTTTCCATTCTATCAGCTGTGTACATGTCCGGAAATATTACAGCGCGGCAATTATAACTGATTCATGATTATAACATTGCCGAACAGGAGATAGAAATATCTGCCGCAAAGTACCGTGAACATTTAGTAACAAGAGTGTGTTAATATACAGTGTACACTTAACACGCGCATTCAGCATAAGGAATTATTGACAAGCTAACAAGTATTATCTTGAAATTACTTAGGAAAGAATGTGTGGAAACTGCCCACATTCAAGCAAATGTTACAGTGACAGCTCAGCAAGTAAACAGTCGTTGCTATGTAAGGTCTACAGCAATATGTGACTATGGGAAGCACCCATAGTGGATTGAGTGTTAGCCAATTGCAAGCTAGAAACCATTCGCTGCCTAGAAATGGCTAGGTCGCGAGTCCCAAGGGACTCATACCCTAGAAAGACTGCGCTGGCAAGGGCCAGCAGCATATACAAGACAGACCCGTCCTCTAGTCAGAGAGGGTGCTCCACAAAAACAAGACCGTAACTGTCAAATAGTAATAAATATTCTGGGGCTCAACGCCAAGAATTACTGACTGACTGTCAGTCATAATGGGACTTCAGCTTTGACTTTGAAAATTCCAGTTCAGAATTGCGTTTCAATATAACATTCAAGGTGTTACAAGAGTTCACTACTGTTATAATATTATTAGTCTTCAATTCTTCAAACCGAAGTTCATTTGTCTCTTATTATAAATTGGTTCACAGCTAATAAGTTGGCTTTAAATATCACTAAAACTAACATTATTAGGTTTGCTCTAAAACAGTCCTATAACTCTCTGGCAGTTGCTAGTGGGAATCTGTTTATAAATGAAGTTTCTGTGATAAAATTTTTGGGTCTGCAAATTGATAATAATTTAGACTGGAAGAGTCATGTAGAGTATATTCTCCCTAAACTTAGTTCAGCTATTTTTGTAATTAGGAGTTTATCTTATTTTATGAGTAAAAAAAATTTACGACTGGTGTATTTTTCTTATTTCCACTCTATTCTTAAGTATGGAATAATTTTTTGGGGCAACTCAACGAATAATGTTAGAGTTTTTAAATTACAAAAAAAAAAAAAAGTAATAAGGATTATATCTGGAGTGGGACCTAGAGACTCATGTAGGGATCTTTTTAGGAAATTGAATATACTGCCATTGTCATGTGAATACATTCTCTCGTTGATGACATTTGTGATTGATAACCAAACTAAATTTTGTTCAGGTTTAGATGTTCATGGTTTGAATACAAGAAATCGAAAGCAATTATATTTGCCAAACTCGAATCTTTCTGCTTTTCAGAAAGGTACTATGTTTACTGCTATTAAACTATTCAACAGATTGCCCATAACCATTCAAAGCCTTAAAGAGGATAGAATTAGGTTTAAAAATAGGCTGTTTTTATATCTTATGAATAATTCCTTTTATACAGTTTCTGAATATGTGGAGCATAACATAAATAATTAGTTTTAATTATTTTGTTATCTGTGTGTTTGTTTAAATTTTGTATGACGACCTTCATGTCCATTTGTTTGCACTTGTGAAATGAAATGTATGTATGTGTGTACTGTGCAGCTATAATAGATATTATAGAATAGTTCCACAAGTGGCTGAATAAACATGTCTGAGAAGTCTGTAAATCCTGTAAAATATTTATCTGGTGGGTTTGGTGGAGTATGTACAGTTGTTGCAGGGCATCCCTTAAATACCATCAAGGTGAGACTGCAGACTATGACCAAACCTGCTCCTGGTGAAGCTCCAGCATATACAGGGACATGGGACTGTGCCAAGAAGACAATCGAAAGACAAGGATTTTTGGGATTGTATAAAGGAATGGGTACGCCAAATGCAGGAGTTGCACCAATATTTGCAATTTGCTTCAAGAGGTTTGGAGTTGGAAAACGAATGCAAATGAAGTCTTCTGACGATGAACTGACTCTGACACAGCTATTTCTTGCTGTGGCCTTCTCAGGAATCTTTACTACTGCTATTATAACCCCAGGAGAACATATTAAGTGTTTGCTTCAGATTCAGCAAGGTGGTACCGCTCCTCCCAAATATGCTGGTCCAGTTGATGTATAGAGGCATTAGGAGCATTTATAAGGGAACTTTTGCCACCTTGCTGAGAGATGTTCCAGCTAGCAAGCAGCATGTACTTCATGACATATGAATTAGTTCAGAGAATCCTTACACAGCATTCAGAAAGTGGTGAGATTGGAGTCCTGAGCACTATCTTTGCAGGAGGAAGTGCTGGCATTGCTAACTGGCTGGTGGCAATGCCTGCAGATGTTCTGAAGTGTAGACTGCAGACAGCTCCAGAAGGCACATTTCCTAATGGGATGCGAGATGTCTTCAAAGTCTTGATGAAAGAAGGACTTATAGCTCTGTACAAGGGAGTGGTTCCTGTAACATTACGAGCCTTTTCTGCCAATGCAGCTTGTTTTATAGGTTTTGAGTCGTGCATGAAGTTTCTCAGTTTTGTGGCACCTAACTAATGACCTTGATGGAGGCCTTATAAATATAATTGCTCATTGCCTTCTTCGGTATCATTGGTATTTGGCAGTCTTCTCAAAGAAACTCAACCCTGCCCAGCAAAAATACAGTGCATATGACCGCGAGCTGCTAGCCATCTACGAGGCCGTAAAGCATTTCTACCATATGCTGGAAGCACGCCACTTCAGCATCTTCACAGATAACAAACCTATCACCTACACCTTTCAACAGAAAAAGGA
The DNA here is from genome assembly GCF_002891405.2 of Cryptotermes secundus. NCBI lineage: Eukaryota > Metazoa > Arthropoda > Insecta > Blattodea > Kalotermitidae > Cryptotermes > Cryptotermes secundus. The sequence continues at coordinate 343,125 of NW_019733349.1, forward strand.
CAAAAGCTCACCAAGGCAATTCAACCACCTGGATTTCATAGCACATTTCACTACTGACATCCGACACATCTGTGGACAGGACAATGTTGTTGCCAACGCTCTCTCCCACATCAAGTCCATCACTGCACCACCATCCTACGACACATTGACCATGGGACAGCGGTGATGAGCAACAAGTCTCTTCATATATTGACAAAGCACAAAGGAAACAAAACGTAGGTAAATGCGAGAGAGGGGAGTGTCATTCACTAAATATGTCAATACCTTCTTACAGACAACCTGAACAATTCTGACTACTATTGTATATTGTGTATCATTTTGTACATTTTTAAGAGTTGTTGACTCGTAGTGTTTTAGATGACTTAAACTGACTTGTCCAATTGTACTTGTGTAACAGTTTATGGATGTAAATTATGAAATATGATTAAAAGGCTTAAACTTGGCAGCCGTCAGGCCTATGACCGTTCAGCTGACTAACTACAGTTTCAGAGCAGTTACGTAAATTAAGAGACAACATGCTGCACAAGCCTTTCACAGAAAACTTCTGTATGTCATATAAATGTTACTTAGTATAGTGCAGTGAGAAAGCGTGCACAGAAACCATAGTGACCTGGATGCTGTGACAGGGCAGATGTACTCGTGCTGAAACTACGGTGCAACAAACATAGCACCTAGATAGAAAGACCGACCCCTCCTTCGTCTAAGAGGAGAATTTAATCATGGAGCTTCATGGACATCATTAATGGTATGCAATAACTAAAATCCTTTATGCAAAGTATAATGACAAAAACTGTCAATTTTTAGTGGCTTCAAGCTTGCATTTGTACAAGAAAAAGGTAACGCTATCCCTGTAGCAGGCCGTGAATGCTCATAGTGTTGTGAGACATCAAGGCTTCCACATTTTCTTTAGACAATAGGCAGCATAATGTAACTTTTACCTACCTCTTCATAAGTAGCTAAATCTCCTCCCCGACTTTAACGGTTACAATCTCAATAAACTCATGTTTGAGATGCAATAACACAATGTTTTGTTATGACATACAATGTTCCTTAATCCTTTCTGCCATCACTATGGACATCTCCAGACTAACAATATTTTTTAAGAGATATGGTATCATATTTAAGGACACATAATTAATATAACACTGACCAAAAAGATGACATACCTTATTTGTGCTTTAAGTCTGTACCAAAGACACATAACTAGAAGGATGGGAACGATCACAGAATCTTGTGCAAGTGACAACTAATAACATAATTACCAGACACTGTGGCAAAAACTGTCATTGGTGTCATAATTCTTGAAAGTTTTATTTATATTTTTGCAGAACATGTTTACATTACTATCTATCAATGGCCACAACATGAACAGAACACCAACAGAAATTAAATTTCATTAAAGAAAAAACAAAGAGGTTTGTATGATTTGCATGGTGGCCTCGATTTCTTGTGCCATGGCTCTGACCCTGCCAATACCTATGGGAAAGAATGGGGGTCATAAACTCATAAATTAACTTGACAGGCTATGACTTTCAACCCAGTTTGAAAACTTTTATTAGCATCATTAAAATAATATGTAAAATTATTCCTGTCATACATTTTATGCCATGAAGGCACAAAATCTTGACGCTGGGCAGAAAATGTGGTTAGCTATGAACTTCAGTTATTTTATACTAAAAAGAAAAGAGTCCATGTCATTATTTGATGAGGCAGTATTAACCCCAGAGCCATTCTGAATGTGTCTTCCAAGAGAAAAATTCCCGACACCTGTAAAGATCATGTGAATCCCATAACCTAATTGAGTTACTGCCAAGTGTAACCATTATAATGCAGGCAGTCCTTGTTATATGCAAGTTCAAAAAATGTGATTTCATTCTATGCGATCAACTGATTTAGGCCAATTTCAATGAAGAGAGCTCACTTTAATAAAAACTGTTTTTAGGCCTATCGAGAATGGCAGAGTGAAGGGGGAGTAGATTATGTGTGGCATTGAGCTGACTGTCTAGATAATGTGGCACTCTCAATGTCTCACAACCCTATGGGCCTTCATGGCCTGGTACAGGGATAGCTTTACTCAATTTATAGGAGGAATCCAAGGTAAAAAAGGAAAATTATGCTTGATTTATGTTCTTCAAATTTTTTTGAAACATGATCATATGAGGTGTTTGATAACATGCATGCTTACATAGCGTTGCCAATTAGACAATTCTTGGCAAAACATTTAATTCCTACTCTTCCACAACACTCCTAATCACCTGACGTTCATCCCTGCTAACTTTTTTCCATTCCCTAAACTCAAAATTACCATTAAAGAAAGATTTCAGAAATGGAAGACATCACTAATGCGATGAATGACTTGAGGGTGATACTGCCAACATCCTCTGAACAGTTCTTCCGAAAGTTGGAAAGACAGTGGGGCAGGTTCATTGCTCTGCAAAGGGACCATTTTGAGGGGGGAAATATTTTAATAACCCCTAAGCAGAGATATTTTACACACAACTCGTATTAGAGTAACTGTCTGCTAATAGGTTCTGTAGCATCACATACTTCTCTCAGGAAGGAAGTGTTTGCATTTCATACAAACGTAGTAAACATTTAATTTCAAACAAGGAATTCTGAAAAAAAGAAAGAAAAAACTTCCAATATCTACTCTCTTTCAGATACTTCAATGTACACAGTCTTAACTGGAATTATGTATATAATTTAGTTGTCTATTTTTTATTGTTATTTCCACTAGCATAAATTCCAGCTACCAGAAATCCACACTATTTCTCATCTAACAAAAATCTACATTCACTTCAACATGAGATTCTTAATCTGCAGATGGACTGTGGCAGCAGTTGCAGTCTATTTTTAAAAACAATATTTGGCAGCACCTTTCACAGGAAATTTGACTGCCAGGATTTGAATTACAGATTTAAGAGTGTGTATATAATATGTACATTGTAACACAGCAAACAGTTATCTGCAAGTGCTGAATATAACGAGTCTTCAAGCAGTTAACAGCTATATTAAGACTATTTTGTCGCTTCCTTCACTGTCCATGGAATTGGATGGGGCTGTTTAAAATGAGTGTATTCAGGAAGTGCTTGGTTCAAATCTTGGCCATAACACTACATGATAGATTTTTACAGTTTACCTCAGATCCTCCATGCAAATACCATGGAAGTACAATTAGGCTATGACAGTCTCCTTTCCATTTCACTATTCACCAACCGCCCTATCATTCAATGATATACAGCCTGAGATACTGACGGCAGGGCAAAATAGCCACAAATCCATATATTCATACCAGACATACAAAGACCATGAATAAGGCGCAAAACTTCAAATATACTCACACATTTCTTAGCTTCATTTGCAGTCCACCAATAATTAGCACAAACAAGAGAGAAAGTTACATGTAACGCAAATATTACTCAGTTACTTGTATTCTTTGCAGGATAAGAGGGAAGAGAAAGCAGAAAGAATATGCAGTACCACAAATCAAATACAAATGAAATTTATTAAAATAGCACATTTCAAACTGAACTGCCACAATCATATAATTAATGGAACATCCATTATGCGGTGAACCCTCTTGGAAAAATCATGAACCGTGCCAGCAGTCTACTCATTTTACTGTTATATCTTCACTATTTGCGCATTGACATTAACATCGCCTTTTGCACAAGACACTTCCAAACGAGCAAAGTTGCCACCAACCAATCCTTTAGCCAGCCGCTCAGGGTTAACAATTACACAGCCATTCAAGTTCTGTAACACAAACACAAATCATAATTACTGAATATGTCACAAAAAGCTTACAAGGGATGTAAGCATACAATAAGCTTACATACAGAAGTACAAAAAATGGGCCAGAACAAAAATATTCGTATTGTGCAAACTTAAATCAAGGTTAACTCCTGCAGTGTAATAGGATTCAAGTGTTCCAATGTATGACAATTATACCCATTTCAGATTACTATGTACAATTATGCCCAGATTTATACATAGTTACAGGTTCAGAACTTAGACATGGTTCAGACTGATAGCTGAATTACACACTTAGTGCTCGTAACTACAGATAATTACTGATGCTCCTCAGGTTATGGAAGACCCTACTTATGCAAATCAGTCCATAATGAATGCAAAACACAAAAAATCCAGTGTGTGGATAAGTACTGCCAAGTCACTTTCACTAAGTCAAAACAAAACTAGGATCAAAAGCACAATATATAAATGAAACTGCTATTGTAAATGCCAGTTTTCTCTGATTAGAATTATATTCTTCAGTGCATTCACTTCTTTTCATGTTTCAATATTTATTTCTACAAAACACAAATACACATGTATGTACATTACAGTAACAATTTCTACTTACACAAAATTTGGGTTAGGCATGACCTTCCAGAGTAGAAGTACTGTGTTAAGTTGGGAAGGATCTGTGCAACATTTTTGTTATTGAAGAAGGCAGTCTTCTGGGATTTGGCACCGTGTATATGTGGTGTTAACCGACGTTTCGGAGGAACGTATCGCCTCCATCTTCAGGGTAGAAGAAAAAATATATAAGAAATCTGCAAGCAAAGAGACCGTGAGAACCGGTAAAAGCAGNCTTCCCAGTCTGCCATATATTTTCAACTACTCACTTAGTTAACAGCTTACAATAACTGGAACTCTCAATCATTGTTCCATTTTGATGGCTCCCTGGATTTAATCTCACTGGCTGTTTATATAACCTTGTCACGGAAACGTAATGTGGTTTAACAACCTGTCTGCGAGAAGCTTCACAGAAACCAGGCTTTCAGACATGTCAATTTGTGAATAACTGAACTGTCTTGTGGGTCTTTATCATTGTATACATAAAATCCTCATTTAAGCATCTTTTGGGAACAGTGGGGTTTAACACTAAACTGAGGAATGTCTTAGATGGAGGTAATTTATCACTGAAATCATACTCCACATAACAGAAATAGAATACTGAAGTTTTCTTTTATGCATGAAAGCAGTGATTTGCACTGCATTTCTTGAATGCAACACACTTCACATTCTCAGACGTGACACTGTGTTGAATGATAGAGGTTTACTGACATTTTGGAGGAACGTACTTGTCTCCATTTTCAGGGTCATAGAGTAACCCTAGCACACAACACTGAAGCACAGACAAATCTAATGACAAATTTCTATCTAGTGATGACAATAAATTCCCATATTACAAGTGTTGTTCATATGAAACTGGTTAAGCACTGTTCTCACAAAAGGAGCAAAGGCCATTAAAACCACTAACACTGAGGCAAGCATCCCACTAACACACAATACACTAGATCCCCTTCTCAAAGAACTCCTATTAGAAACACCCCATCTTTCCTTGACTGAATCAATGGCTTTTATCACTTTTTTGGGGGGAAGAGGATGTTGAACACATGAAAGTCAGACAGTAATGGGACTGGGCTTTACGACAGGCAGTCCAGTACCTTCCAGTGACTGGGACACTGGGTATCTTGGATAATGGGAGTGACATGGGGATGGGTTTTGTTATGAACATATCAGGTTGCTCTCCCTTGACAGCGGTACATAGGCCCTGGAGGAGTTCCACAACAGCAGTATGTGTTGATGTTGATATCACAATCCAAGGACCACAGATTCCAATTGGATAAAGATGTGAAGGATGCAGCACTTCCTGGAGTTCTTTGTTGAGGGATCCACTGACTGATGTGATGTCTATTCAAAGCCCATCTGGACTATTTTTAATGGTTTCTATTCCTCTGCTGAGAACAATTCTTGAATGGGTTTCATTTGGAAAAGCCTTGTTCGTATAAGTATAGTTCATGTCCTGTAATGTACGTGTCCCTCTTCTACTACTTCCATTTACATACTACCACCACCATTACTGTAACTGTTACTACTAAGAGACTAATCCTGTCTCACTGACATGCCTTGTCACTCACATCTTTGAACTTCTGATCTCTTCTTTCCATTCAGAATTTTGTGTAGGACACAGACCTAGGTAATTAAGCTATATCCCATGAAGATGTATGGGGGAGTGCATGTACAGATCCGTGTCTTCTTGACCTTGGCACTATTTGAAGGTGAGCTGTCAGCTTCACACCCCAGTCACTTTACCCCTGGTACCCACTGCATAGGAGGCTGGGTGGGTCCCAGAACCAGTCTGGATGACATGGAGAAAATTCCTGACCCTACCAAGAATCAAAATCCAACCCACTATACTGACTGTGCTATCCATAACAATACATAATTCTGGGCCAAATTAATATATTTAAAATGGCATGTAAAGATGAAGATAAAACTGCAATAGTGCTAATTCCCCTGTTATGGTCCCACATGTACCTCCTCACGACTGACTGGACCCTGCAATAGCATACTAGCCAACTGCTTAACCCATAGCATGGCCAAGTAGCAAGATAACGATATTAAAACAGGCTTTAACAATAAAACACAGTTCAATCGGTGACTACTGAAAAGTGTTATGAATTTCATGTTCAAGATATATGCTTACCTTGACAAAGCAACGAAGGTCTGATGGCAGAATTAATATATGTGGTGTAACTTCCAGCACTGCATAATTTGCCCATAACTCTAGATCAAGGTTCATTTCTTCTGCTGGTGGATACAGAGGGTAGAAGCTCTGCTGGGATAAGATGTGGCCAGCAATACGCCCCAACCTGTCCAAACTCAGTTGTACCCTGAAACATTCAGGTGGCCTTACAGGAGTTGTTCTCCAAATCTATCTTCACCGACTCGCTCCAGTCGATACATAATGGATGATGAAATAGGGGCCAACACATATATATTAAATATGCAATGAGGCTTTGGAGGGGAGGGGGGATACGTATATAACATTTAAATTCGTAAGGACCTATAGTTTTGTAAATCTTAAATTAGGAGGGGGGGTTTCGTTTTCCTTTCAGAAAAAAATATAACAGTTTTAACTTCCGACATGAGACCAGTGCAACAGAAAAAGGGATGCAACACAGAAATTCACAACAAATTTTTCTGACAAGCTGATTCATGCTAGTGTTGCTAACCATCACAAGTAGATTCTAAAGGGTTCTGACGATGGTGGATGACACACATAATTACTGGGGTTTTGGACTTTACCATTGTCCAGGAATTTTAGGTAATAGAGGACACGAAGTTTCGGAAACTGGATCTGTTTCCGTCTTCAGGTGAGAAAGGAAGACATCTACTCAGTTGGGCCCCTTAGAAAGAGCCAATCTCAATCACTGGACAACTACTGTCAGATTTACCCAGCTATTTCAACATATAGGACTAGGCTAGTTCAGTGGGCAATAACAAGAAACCATAAAATAAAAAGTGTGATAGAGCAAGCACATGCATGGAACTAGGATAGAAAAGGAGGTAGAAATTTGTGCTAGAAATCTAGCTGACAGAAACTAAGTGCACAAGCACCAATGCGAAGAAATGGGGAAAAAACTGTGAAGACATGTAATATCTACCTCCTTTTCTACCCTAGTTCCACGTATGTGTGCGCTCAATCACAATTTTTATTTTATGGTTTCTTGTTATTGCCCACTGAACTAGCCTAGTCCTATATGTTGAAATAGCTGGGTAAATCTGACTGGAGTTGTCCTCTATTACCTAAAATTTCAGATGACAGAAAAAGTCTAAAACCCCAGTAATTCTGTGCATCACAATTTTGTTGGACAGGGTTAGTTTGTGATACTGCACAAAGCAGTAACAGTTATTCGAAATTTCTCTACGCCTGGGTTAAAAATTAACATTTTAAAACTTTTTCTTCAATTCTATCTTGAAAATCTCGAGATCCACACACTCAGAAAACACAATTAATTGGAACATACACAACAGTTTGCTTGAAAAATCCAATAAAATTTTACAGTACTTTTCTTCTAAACCTCTGCCAACACATCACCCAGCACACGCTGCAGAACTTCATGTCACACTTCTATTTAGTACCAAAATATGAATGTCCGACTACTCACCATCTTAATACGTTTCATATCTGGACTTGACTGTACTCTACTGTTGCCCATGTAAAGAAACAACTTAAGGGGGCTTCAACAAAATCAAATATACTACATTTGATAGAGAAAAAAACATTCTTACATACATCAATGTTTCTGTTGCAATGCTCTATCTACAGAAAAATTAGTGTGTAAACAAGTAACTTACTGAAATATTTCCTCTTTACCCAAATGAAGCAATATATCTGTAGATGTTGCACCAATTACAAGACCATGAATATCAACTACACAGGGATCAGGTGCAAGGATGAGTTTTGCATACTGTTTCCGAAGCACAAATGGTAGAACTGGATACACTGCATGGTGGTGGGCATCACGCCATGAAGGTATCATCAGAACTTGTGTATTCAGCCTAAAAACAGAAGGGGGGAAAAAACAAGACCTCCCAATACAGAACTTGCACATCTTCGGAAGCAACACACAGTAAGGCACATTTCAGCAACACTGCATATAACGTTCATTCAGGTGATATGAAGGTGGACATAGCAATGTTTAGAGAATACTACACATACAGCATGGATAGTGAGGTAAGTAAAACTGTGACATTCCATTGCTACTTTTGTAACATTTCTTACAATCTCCAGACAACTGAAAGAAACATGTAAATTTAACAATAGTTTTGTCCCCATCTTTTTCATTTTTATTTTTAATGTTTGCAGCCTGTTGCGTTGAGTATAACAACACAATTTCCACTGTCAACACAACTATAATTAACCTATGTTCCACTACATGTTTCGACCCTCGTAGGGTCATTCTCAGGTGCTGTGATTTACACATTTTCATAATTGAACTGTACGAGGGGGTACCCAAAAGAAACCGAACTTATTTTTTTTAACTTTTTATTCAAATTTTAAGCACAAACCTTCAATCCCCTTCAAAGTTCTCTCCACTTACACTAATACACTTGTCTAGTCTTTTATTCCATTTTTCAAAACATTGTCTAAATTCATCTTTTGAGATGCTTGACAGCGCCTTCGTCGTTTTTTCCTTTCATGTCTCTTTTCATTCGAGGAAACNGTCGATCTTCCTTGATGATTTCACGAATTTTTTCAACATTTTCATGTGTTCAGGCCGCAGAAGGACGACCAGAACGAGGTTTGTCATCAATTGACATTTCACCATTTTTGAAACGGGAAAACCACTCAAACACTTGAGTTTTCCCCATAGCATCGTCCTTGTACACCATTCTTAACATTTCAAGAGTTCCTGTTCCACTTTTCCCGAGCAAAAAGCAGAATTTCACTGCCGCACGCTGTTCACGAAAATCAGCCACTGCAAAAACGACGATCACACAAAACAGTTGTCACTATAAACTCTGCCGAAACTAGTCCTTACCGTCTGAAGCAACAGTAGTCGGCTTATCGACTCAGGAATGTTAGCTCTATGCGCTCATAGCGGCAAAATGCGGTACTACAAAAGCTCTGCCCACAAAAAAAATATTTCAGTTTCTTTTGGGTACTCCATCGTAAGTGTGAATTCACATTTGCATTCACAGCCCTAAATTGGCTACTTTCTATGTACATTTATATTCTTATTACTAAATGTAGTAGTCACTTTAAGTTTATGTATGTAAATATGAACGCACACAATTCGATAAGGAAAATGTGTAAATCACAGCACCTGATGACTCTATATGGGTCAAAACACATAATGGGAAATAAGCTAATAAACTACAGTGGCACTGATGGTGGAATTTGGATTATTAGTTATGTCACGTGTATATGACCTGCAGAGGCAACACTGTAGAAGTAATGATAAAATATTACTGAGTATGCACAACAGAGCAAAATGTGTCATGAGTTGAACAATTTCAAAGTGCTATGAAAATTCGACAATAGTACCTACACCTCTTACCACCAGAATACTGTATGTCATCAAGTGTGAGCACACAGTAAAATGTGACATTTATTGTGCAATTTCAAAAGTGTCACAAAATTACAATAACATTACTGACATGTGCCATGTTCATGAAGCCCCTTCACACTGAAATATCCACAAATGGTGTCAAATGTCTTAGGAAACTGGCTCTATTATAAACAAGCACTGTCAAGACAAAAACTTATGAAGTTCAAAACCAAGTCTGGCATACTAATTTTTGTTCTGCATGGGGCCACTTAACTAGAGAATCACATGAAAACTGCAGGGGCAGTACCATGGAGATAGGTGGGACAGGCGTTTATAAAGTGTAATTGACCTTAATATATTTGAGCCAAGACAGCCCAGTCAGTACAGCAAATGGATATAGGCTGGATGTCAGAGAGGTCAGAGTTTAAGTCTGGAAGGGGACGTTTCTCTTCACATCCAGACTGGATCTGGGTTCCATTGAGCCTTCTATCCAAATGGTACTTGGGGCTTTCTCCAGGGGTGAAGTGGCACGAGCTTGAAGCAGACCACTAACCTCCAAATGGTGCCAAGGCCAAGAATAAGTGAATCTATACACCCACTCTACCATATGCCTTTATGACATAGTCAAGCACAGGGAGCTTTACACCTAAACGAGGATTATAGGGTGAATATGGGTATTACACGATCCATGTTCATTATACAAAGGAAGGGCCAGTAATGAAGATGAAGAGATGAACATTACACACAGCAGAGAACAGCACAGTGAGTACAGCAACTCGCCATGAGCTGGATAACCGAGAGGTCAGAGTTCAAGTTCTGGTGGGGGTAAGAATTTTCACTTCTCCACGTCCTCCAGACCAGCTCGAGGGTCCACCCAACCTCCTATCAAGTGGGTACCAGGGGCTCTTTCCACAGGGGTAAAGCTGCCAAGGCATGAAGCTGACCACTCACCTCCAAGTGTCGAGGTGAAGAAAATGTGGATCTATACATCCACTCTCCCATATAACTTCATGGTATAGTGCTTAATTAGTTAAGCACAGGGACATTTACCTCATTAGGATGTGTACAAACATATTACTATGGCAAAAATTGAGAAGGAAATATAAATAGCACAATCTCCTAAACAGGGAAAAAGTCTAAAAAGTTTATACAGCCGAATCCCAAACTCAAGGTTTTCTACATTTGGTGTTCGGTGTACATACAGTGCACAGATTACCCAATTCTAGTATTTCTCAATTTAAGGTTTTACTCACATTGAGCCCATATGCAAAGTCTGCACCATGATTCAGCATTCATGTTACACATAAAGGTCATAATTTGCCCAATTCTGATTTACACAAGCTACTGTTTGAACAAAGTCATCTTCTGTGCAGTAAGTTGGTCAACTTGTGAACAATTTGTGTGGGTGTCCATTGACCCTGAGCAACTTGAAGAAAGGTGTCACACAACACCTACTGTATTTCACTGGTCGCTATATTACCACATGTGCTGTGTACTGCTTGCAGTATATGTATATAAATGTGTCTAAAATTGGTATGTTTAATAACATTTAAATGTGTAAACAATATACAGGATGATTCACGAAGTTTTACCCCCACTTAGGGAGAGCATTCCTGAGGTAATTTGGAATAAAAAATGTTAATATACTAACGGTATCCAACTCATAATTAAAGAGATACAGTGATTTGAAAACTGGTGAAAAATCTCTTTTTCTTCGAATTTCAGTCAAAACAAATTAGAAATACAATACAAACACTATTTAAATCGTTAATGTTTTAGGAAAGAAGCATTCTAAAACCAAACTTTTTTTTTCAATTTCTTTATTTTGCATTGTGCAACATTTTTCATCGATTTTGTTATAAATTTACATTATTTTCAGCATCCCATTCTGTAAACATACCAATGGTTGCATTTCACACCCTTCTATCAATGTTTCCTTTAAACTGTAGTGCTTTAGAAGACGACTGGATTTATATAAGATTTTCAAAAATGTCTCCACGCACGTCAACACAATGCGTTACATGTGTATGAACCGCGCTCATATCATTTCGCAGTTCCACACATTTGTTCCTTATTGTCATCGCCGCATCCAGTATACGCTCAAACAACGCTTCACATGTTTGTACCTTTACCTGGTACACAATGCCTTTCATCCAGCCCCAAATGCAATAACCTAACGGTGTTAGATCTGGCGACCTGGGAGGCCAGGCTTTACGGCCTCTGCGACCAATCCACAACTGTGGGAAATGCTGATCCAAGTGAGCTGCTACTGCGTGGGAGAAGTGAGGAGGCGCCCCATCATGCTGAAAGTACATCCGGCATCTTGTTGCCAGAGGAACATCTTCAAGTAACTGTGGTAATTCTTCTTCTAAGAAGTGGAGGTAAATCTCACCAGTTAAGCGGCCAGGAAAAATGAACGGCCCGATTAGCTGATCATACAGAACACCACACCAGATATCGACACTGAATCGGTGTTGAAAATTCGATTCTATCGTGGCACGGGGATTATTTTCTGCCCAAACGTGTAAGTTGTGACTGTTGTTGACACCGTCCTGTGTAAACTGTGCCTCATCGCAGAACATTATAAAGCGGTACAACTGCCGATTTCCATTTAACCGGTTGTAGAACTGCAGACGAAGAGCACAGTCTCCTGGTTGTAGATGTTGTACTTGCTGTAAATGGTAAGGATGCAGCCCATTCTCATGAAGAGTCTTCCACGACATGGATTGAGAAACATCGAACCGCCGAGCTAGACAGACATCTAGTACTGGCACGCGGACTGCGCTCTACAGCATCGAGAATGGTTTCTTCTTCGCACAGTTCATGTTGAGGATTTTGTTCATAATGTATACGAACGCTGGGGAGAGAACCAGTTTGTCTTAATATGTTGAATGTACTGCTAATGGATTTAGGATTCAGAATCCTGCGATTAGGATAACGCCGGTAATATTCAGCAGCAGCAGCTCTTGCATTTCCATCACATACACCCAAAACAAACACCATATCGGTATATTCCTCAGTGGAAAATGTGTACGACATCTTAACTTCACAGTCACCAACATAATGTCCTGTTCACTACTGGATCGCGCAACATTCCAGCCAGTCAGCTTATCTGCTGACTGGAACGCAAGGTCGCCCAGGAGGGGAGCAAAGCACTGCATTCACAATGATGCATTTCGAAAATCTATTGTTACTCCGTAACTATTGAAAATCGACCAAAAGTTTATATGGAAATTTTGCAGGAAATAACCCCAGGAATATGTACCATAAGCCGGGGTAAAACTTCGTGAATCACCCTGTATATGTTTACACATGTGCATATTTCTGTGCATCAATAAATTATTTTTAAAACTGAATGTGATCAGCAAATAGAAGCCTATCTGAAATGTTCCATGCATTAAAGCAAGTATTTGATATGAACACCGAAGTATAATTTTCTGTCCAAATTTCATATAACCCCTGCTTAAGAAATTTCCTGATTTAAGGTTCAGAAATTCTGCCCACAAGACAATCATTTAAACAGGGGTTCCACGGTGTAATTCTGTACTACAAAATTAAAAAAATCTAAAACCAAGCAACAAATTTTGTTAGTCTATTTTCAGTGTGTATGGAACAGTTCTCTATGAAATCACAAAATTAATTTTGCAGAAAATTAAAAACCCTGAAGATCTCCAGTATATAAAAATACATTCCATTTTATTCATATGGCAAAAAGAATTCAACAGAGAGGGCCTATAAATATAATGAACTATAACAGCAAACATGGGGAATGAAATCAACACCAGATAATCAGTTTAATTAAACTTCAAAATTGTTACTATGGAGGACTCCAGTAACACTTTCAGTTTCTCATTACCAAGTGTCTTTGACGTGGTTACCTAATACTGATGAGTTCTCATGAACCTTACGTTTCCAGAGGCTGCATAATCCCATCAACAATCCTCTCAAAGAAAGCTTGAAAAGTTTCTGCAAGTATTCCTTCAATCACATGTGGATGTGTGGCATCAATAAATGGACCAATTAAAATGACCAAGTGTGGGCTATGTTCCTGAATATATTCCACTAAGTCCTCCAACGGCTGGTACGTCAAAGTATCAGATTGTGTAAATGGACCAGCTGCCACAACAATCTGTATTGGACCTGAAACAAAAGTACATTGCAATGCAAATGCTATACTGCAGGATACTGATGACAAGAAGCCAACTGCACAAACTGTACTGCATCCATACAACAATGTCCAGCCATGATTAATGATTCAAAATCAGTATTCAGGCTGTCTGCCTCAAACAGCACTGGTATGTACTCTGAATGCTCCTTGCTTCTGAATACACTCTTTGACGTCTGAAGGTGAAATTATGATCTCAGAAGCGCAACATTCTTACATCCAAGCAGGGTTTTACTACGTTACATGAAGGTAGATATGAGAATCAGTAACTTGTGGCTCCATTATAACGTAAAAACTAATTCACAGAGTGAAATCTGGAATACTCTTTCTGTAAAATTTGTTACATATGCTAGTTAATTATGAAGTTAAGCGGCCTCCATAGTCTAGAGGTAACGTTCCCACCTCATGACTCGTAGTACGCGGGTTCAAGTACCCAGTGGAGGTCGTCGAATTTTTAAGGGCAGAAAAATTCAGGGAACAAGTCCTCCGGGTCCCGTGTTGTAGCTTTACGGCACGTAAAAGAACCTCATATCTCCAAAGGAGGTCACTGAGCCAAATTAACGGACATTTCACGCCCAACAGCAGTTTCTAATACCTCTGGTAGATGGGGGAAGCATTATAGATACCTCTCAGCTAGTAGAGCCGGTCTCACTGGCTGGGCGGGACTGATGGTAAGCACCAGTACCGGTAGGATATAGAGTCTGGTAGAAATCATAGAGGAAAGCACAATGGACCAATACAGGTCTCAGTGCATGGGGAAACCTACCATCTCCAATAACTAACTAACTAACTAATTATGAAGATGTTAAGACCCACATAAACCAGTAGCACAGGTGACCAAGATATCAACAGCTGGTCATACAAGTCCATTTACCATTTTCTTCTGATGACAGAGATGGTCTTTGGGGTAATGGCAAGGAAGTATCAGTGTAGATCTGTTTAGCAGACAGCTTACTCCCTAGTGGGTTCTCTCCTTCAACTGCAATTACTTGTCCAGGAAACAATGAAAAACTTTCAACCTGCGATACATCCATGGGAACTGTCTTGCCAGAAAAGCTTTCAAGTATTAAAGATTTAGCATTAAGGCGCCCGTTGCTGTCACAGCACACACGACCCACACCAACAAATTGGTTCTGCAACAATACCACAGCATTTGTTATCACTAACTTAAGACTCTTCATTTTCAACACAAAAGTGCGTAACGGTTCACCTTCAATAGCATGCAACTATATTTAAATGTGCTTATGGAAAAACAAGGCAAATGGTTTAGGCATGTTTCAGTTAAATGTGTGAGAGTTCACCATCCGATTTACAAACTGCAGGAGTATAGTGCACAACGAACATACTTCTGCCAGACAGCATGAACACAGGGCTGAGTAACACTTCCAATGACCAATGAATACCTATAAGTTTTATTCAGGATATTTTTCTCCTCAATGAATACTGGGTATACCAATAAGAACAGTAATATCCTCAGCAAACTATAAGAAGTAGACAAATTAGAGATTTCAAGAAAGTAAGAAATGAAATTCAACTCTTCAATTTGCCCTGTATTCGCTAATGTGGAAATGGCTCTAACAGTCTTCAGCTGGAACTGACTGACCTGCAGTCTTACAGAATTAACAAAAGAACTCAATCCTACGGAGTATGCCCTTTTGGATTGTTGTGGTTCAAAATACAGCAATTTAAAATACTTCTTAAAGAAGTTATCAACCTTTGTGCTCACACACAATTGTAAACATTTAATGAAGATAAACAAATCAAATTTAAGAGTATAAATGACAGGAGAATTTGGCTTTAGCTTTGTCCACTGCCAACATCAGTATTTGAACCAGATAAGAGAAAACTTCTCACCAACTTTAAGCAACACCATTATCACATTAACTTGACAAACAATAACAATAAATCATATAATGTGGAGTTTTCTGGTTTTTATTCTCCCTCTGAAGATACATACTTAAAATAACTCACTTGATATCATCCCTTTCTGGCTGAGCAAAACAAAACTTCCCATTTGGCTCTTCAACCAGAAAGTTAGCACACTTGTGTTCTGTCCACTGCTTACCTGGTGAGGTTGGTTTATTGCCTGGGGCTCCTGCAATGCAAACTTCTTAAGTATCATTTGTCCCACGTGATGAACAGTTTCATTCAGCACCTGAGCCATGTCTCGCATTTGGTTGAACATAAAACATGTATTGGCTTGCATGTGTGAAGATGCTAACTGTACAAGTGGTTGAAAGTGACTATTTTGTGGGTGCCAATCTGTTTCACATTTCTCACCATACACACACACTGCATCGCCCTTGTTGGTGCGAGCCCTGTACTTGCTGGATGGTGTTGCACTGTCAATAACAAAAAAAAGTTATTACTTGCAGTCAGTGTATAAAGCAGGACAAGAAAGGAAATGGACATTTGTGAAATGTTGAAATTTTATACATGGTAAAGAAAACTTTCCTTAAGTTGATTACTCAACAGTGCTGTATCGACACTATAGCACTAAAAATATTCTTTTATTTTTTTTTACTACAAGGTCTGACTTTACATACGCAGTAGGCGAGAAGCTGGCAGGAGAGAATATGGCTCTAGGGCTGCGACCACGTCCTGGTCCAGCATCAGGTGTGTGTTCATCCTTCTTTCCATCTCTGTTCTGCAATAAAAAGCAGTTCAGTTTTAAATGAATGACCTGTCATTCTTCATACACTGACATGCAATTAATTTTGAACATAATAGTCTCCTTGGGAGAATGAAAATCCATTTTGGATATCAACATATGTCCAACACACTCAAAAAAGACAACAATTTACTTCATATCTGGTCAGTTGAAAAGGACAAGTACATGCGAGCGTGCGCACATGAACACACACACATACACTTATCGATCATGCTGTCACATTTTTTTTTGTATAATGTCTAAAAACCTACATCTTCTGCACACTGATGCAATGCAGGAAACAACATCTTAAGATTACAGAACATAAAATACTTTCAAAGCATAATAAACTGACTTCAAGATTAATGCTGCAGACACTAATCACAGTAGACGAGTATGGATCTAGTCACGTTTCATACCACGTCATCTAGATCCAGACCCACCAGCTGTAAGCAGTTTCTTCACTCGCAGGTGCCAGGTGGTGCTACTGAAGCTGGGAAGCCCTGAAACTAAGGTAGAATGTAAAGTTGCGCTATTCATATTGGAGATTGTGGGCATAGTTCCACACACATTTAACCCAAGCACTAAATGCAGGTTAGTGGTCAGTTTCATGTTCTGGCTGCTGGATGGGTCCCAGAGGCTGCCTAAATGCTGACAAGAGAAAAATTTCTTGCCCTTGCTGGGAATCAAACACTGGCTCCCTGGTTTTCAGCCGACATCCTAGTTGCTGTACCAAATAAACTACCACAGATCTGGAGTACAGAGTACAATAGTAAACTCCCATACACTTGACCCAGTGCTGCAGTCTGTCACTGAAGTCTAAAGAGGTGGCACAAATCTGACATGCAGTTTGTTTCCAAATATCTTGGTAAGAGAAGTAAAAACTTCAGATATTCCTATATTCTTACAATGCTGAGATACCAGAAGGGGGCCGATAGCGAGCACCAGTATTGGAAGGGCACGGCAACAGTAGAAATTAAAGGGGGATGCATAATGGATCAACAACTGGTCATAGTGCATGGGGAAAACCCACCCCCTCCAATAATAATAATAATAAACTGTCACAACACAAGAAAATAACAAATTGATATTTGTTGTGTTGTGACGGTTAATATAGAGGTCATATTCTACAGAGTTAGTATACATTTTGTTTTACTAATTTGTGCCACATATACAGACCAATGCAACACTACAGATGATAAAATTATACACACCAACTGAGCAGTTAATAGTCTCTTATCAACTAAAAAGACTGCCCACCTTTTACGGAACCACAAAGTTCACTACCTGCTCACTACTCTTAATTCTAAGCCAGCTGAATCCTATAGACATCCTTAGAACTTGCTTAATTAAAATTCATTATAATATTATCCTTTTATGTACATGGTGTGTCCAGGATCCGTTAGGACTCATTTTTTTTATTTTGCCCTGCAAAGCCATCTGTTGGCGAGTTGTAGCGTTAAGATTCTTGAAGTTTCAACTGTGGCTGTTTTATAATTTCAAAGCGCAAACATCGCTGCATCATGCGTTCTGACCTTGAATGTAACAGTACTGTTCTGACGCTCACTGGAAAATGGTGGTTGAACAGAGAGCCAACATCAAATTTTGAAGTCAGGCAAAACAGCCAGAGATGCGTACAAAATGATGAAAAGTGTGTATGGTAGTGATTGAGTCGCTCGAACATTTTTCGATGGTATGCTGTCTTTTGTGATAGCAGGGAGGACACTGAAGACACTCTATGTGCATCAAAGCCGAGAACAAGTTGTACTGAAGAAAATGTGAAAAAAGTGGCCGAAATCCTTGCATCAGACAGATGTGTTTCTGCAAGACTCATCGAGGAGCTTTTGGGAATACAAAAAAGTACTGTGCATCAAATTTTGACCGAGGATTTGGGCAAATGGAAGGTCTGTGCGCGGTTTGTACCGCATGCGCTGTCAGGCGACGAAAAACATGCCAGAGTGGAACACTGCAAAGACATGTTACAGTCAGCACAAAGTGATACAAAATTTACAAAATCAATTGTTACTGGTGACGAGACATGGTGTTTTCAATATGAGCCTCTCACAAAGCAGCAGAGTGCAGCGTGGCTGAGCCCAAAGAAAGTGCACATGCAAAAGAGTTGAGCAGACACTGCTATCCGTTTTCTTCGATTTGATTCTAAAGGAATCATTCACAAGGAATTTCTGCCAGAAGGTCAAACAGTGAATTCTGATTATTATCTCGGAGTCAATTGTTTGTGGGCAAGAATTCTTTGAATTCGACCTGAATATCGAGAGCAAGGTTCCTGATCACTCCTCCATGACAATGCCCCACCCCACAAATCGAAGATCGTGGGCGAATTTTTGGCCAGAAAAGGGATCACAGTCCTTGATCATTATCCATATTCACCAGATTTGGCTCCGGCACATTTCTGGTTCCCAAAAGTTAAGTTGGTGATTAAAGGAGACTGTCACGGCACCATCCAGGACATCCAAAGGGAGTCTACTGCAGTTTTAAATGCGATTCCACAAAAGGAGTACAGTGACTGTTTTCAAAAACTTTTCAATCGATTCCAGCTATGTATTAATTCAGAAGACCATTTTGAATAAAAAGAGTGAAATTTTGAAAATAATTCACATCTTTTATTTTTAATTAACACAGTCCTAACAGAACCTGGACACACTGTGTATGTCTGGGTTTCCCAAGTGGTGTCTTCTTTCAACACTTCTGGGCTAAATGATTGTAGATGCATTGCCCCTATGTAAGTTACATGCCTCCCCATCTCGTTCTCTTCGATTTCATCACCCTGATCACAGACTGAAGTGTACATGCTACAGCATTCTTTATGCAACTTACTCTAGCCTGCCATTACTTCCTCTGATCAGTACAAACCTTCTCTGCAGCACCTCTACAACGAGGGATTACGTTTAATATTTGCATAAAATAGATATTATAGGTTTGTAGATTTTTTAATTGTATATACTTAGCTTACTTTCTTATATTCTGGAAATAAAGGAGACCTATGCTGTCTTCCCCCCTCAATTCCGTTTCTGAAAAGGCGATTGAATTTCATGAAATTTGGTATAGATGTTATGCCATCAGAGGTTTCTCCATCTTCGTGCTTTCCAATTTCCTACAGTCAGCAAGTAATAACAACATGGCAGATGTAAGAACTTGTAGGGTTGGAATGATAATGGTGCCACTTACACCCATGGTTCCAAAATTGTGTGGTAACAGACCTTAAAAAATATGAATCTTTTGTTGAAAATTTTTCTTTGCATAAAACAAAACAAAATGGTGGCTACACAGAATCTATCTTCAGGCTTCAGCTTAATGGTGATAACTAATGAATCAGAGTTGGTGTGAAAATTCAATATGACATACTGTCCACCAATTGGAGCAACTACAAACAGGGCAATGAAACAAATATTTTATATTATGCTGAAAAAAATTAACACAGAAAAAATCTGGACTTGAAGATAATATGACCAACTACACAAGCCCAGGATACTAGCCCATCAGCTGAACTGAATTTCATTGCTGGGTTATAAATTTACATTACTTAAATACAACTTCAATTACAAAAATGATTTGTGGAACAAGACAAACAAAGATTCCTTGAATTTAATCTGCTCTTGGTTTCTCCAAGAATGTCATACTATTTTAACTTTGGCACATTTTTAAAGGATATACAAGTTATTTTGATATTATGATAATGCTCTGCTTTCTAGCGATGAGAAATGAGGCACATTTACTTCTAGACCTATCTCCTTACTAGTGGCAAGGTGTCTGTGATAATACCCAGAAAGTGATCACTGATCACAAGCTGATGTGTCTCTTTCAACTTCATATACCTCCCCACTTTCTTGGTTATTATTAATCCTATATTCTAGGGTAAATATGAAAAGCAATGACAATACATCTTGTTTCAGACTATTCTGAACAGAAAATATATGCTACGCTGACATAATCTAAGCAAACACGATTTTCGTTACCTTTCTGGCAGTGGCAACTGTTGAAATACAGAAGTTTAATGCCCAGTTTTTCATATGACGTACTAGAATGGAGGATATCAGATGTCATTCACATGAAAGCATTCAAAATACCAACAAAATACATAAATCATGTACACAGTGCTATAAACTTTACAACACTACAGGGCATGCCTCGGTTCCCTTGATGAGTGTGGATCTAGTCACGATTGCTGTATCACGTGCACCAGACCTACACCCACCAGGAGCCTCGAAAACTTCTCATCCTGCAAATGTGAAACCTGATGACACCAACACCACAGAAACATCTTTGTTTTGAATTCATTCACATTTCCAACAACAAAAATGGAACACCTTTTCTGAATTCTTATTGCACTGTATCAGTTCTTGCTCACAATAAGAATATAATTTGCATACCTTGCAATGAGAAATGGTATGTGTAATGCCGTAAAAAAATTAACAGTGCCTGAAAAACGACTAATTCGAAAATTAATTTAATGAAAAACCTAATTTCGACTCACTTCAAATGTCACTAAAGTGTGGACAAAATGAAAGAGATGCAGAAAAAAAAAGTGGCACACTCAGTGCAACAATAAGATCTCACAAGACAATTGCAAGTACTAATCCAAACATTCGTCTGAAGGAACTATACAACACCCCAAAAAAACCCCTAGCCACTACAGCCAGTTTTGAGACCAAGATCTGAACCTAGGACCCTCTGAATGTACAACTGTAATGTTCAGTTACACAACACTGTCCACGAAGTCAGAAAATCACTAAAGCTGCCAAAAAGCAACTGTCATCTTAAAACCCACTGTATCGTTAAGATGGGCCATACGTCAACAGAGTAGTCATAAACACAGCCCTTTTTTATTCTTGGTCAACCCTTCAATTTTTTAGGCTGAGGACGTTTAACTCTCTTCTAGCATTTCAGTGTACTTCCTCTTCCTTTTCTGGGTATTTTCATGACATAAAACTGAATACATGAAAGCTTCATATATGTGTGAACAATCAAACTGAAAACAATATACATGACATACAGTTAATACAACTGCTAACTAAATCACATTTTTCAACAAAAATATTCATCCCTGTTCAGGATGTTAATAGGACTGAAGGGTTAAATTTTCAAATTAAAATTGGTTTTAACGTATCGTTTCAAATCATCCATAAAACTTTTAACATCTTTCAGACACTGCATTCAATGCCGCTAAAGGCAAAAAACACTTTTACTGTATACGTTATCGGTCTTGCTTGTTGGGGAATGAATTCCGACATACCTTTAATCATACACGTTGTGCCCTAAGAAATGAACCATCCTTTACGTCGGGTCCTCGCAATTGTAAGAACAGGTCAGTCACTCCACGGACGCGGCAACGCAGCAGACGGACTTACCAGTGACACCGCCTGACCCCATCTACAGAAAACCCCACAACGCTACCAGAAACGCCAAGCGTCCTTCTCTTGTCAAAGACGCTACTGACCTTGGCTTCCTTGGTCTCAACCTCTCACAAGACAACCCACGCCACTGCTCTCTCAACAGTTCGCAATACTTAAGAATCAATATAAAACATGGCAACATCGCCAACAGAACTGGTTTCCCCCGCCTCTCTCCTCCAGGAGGCTGGTTTGGTTGGAGCATCTACCTTTTCATTTTCTTCCAACCCCCCCTCTGGGCACATACAATATGGCGGCGGTACATCATTAAAACATTCCACTTGAATATTGTGGTCAGAACACAAAATCTTACCTTTGCTTTGGGAGTTGAGCTGTATGCATCCAGAATGTCATCTCCATCGTCGGGTTCGCTAATATCAAAGTTAAGGATATGTACCTGTAATCAACCAATAACCAACACTACAGGCACACCAAGTCTTCATTAATACAGTAAAATTAAAGTCGTGTTTGCCGAAAGGCTTCGACACGGATGACGGTATCCATGAACTAGAGACTAAGTAATATACATAATATATGAACGTAACACATGTAACGGTATATTCGCACGGATGGTCTGAGGAATATGCGAAGATGGCCGAACAATGGATCAGATCCTGGGAACTGAAGAATGGAAATCCAGAGGGCCAAGTACCAATAGTGGAAGTTCCTACTCAAAACGACAGTATTCTACCAGATGAAAACACGTTTAGTAACCGGGAAAGAAGTTCCGAGGTGTGCGTAACGGTTTTTCCCAACGAAAGCACACTATTACGAAAATACGTCATGCCAACTCCCATGCACCAACTTTTATCATGTGGGAAATGTCACCTATCGTTGTCCAACACCGGAGCCGTTTCGTTTTCACTTTTTTGTTCCCCCCTTCCTTTACACGGCATGTTTAATTATTTAATTACTCATAACTATGTTGTCTACCTTTCTCCGATTCTCACCGTTCGTGGATTTCCTCAGTTCCGCCGGACAAACGCCGCGATAGTACTTCAAAATTGACCATGATCGATTTCTTCCAAATACTTCGCAATTCCAGTCACATTACTCAACGCTATGCTGTATATAATGAATCGACTAACCGATTACTTACGATCCACTTTAGTATTATACACACACAGGAGACCCCCCCCCCCTTGCAGGCTGACCGCGTGGCCTTCCATTTCGGGACGCAACCCTCACTTCTCCGCACGATCTTGAACCAACCGATTAATACTCATCTAGAAGCACGACAATACAAAAATACAACATACGCTTAGCAAATATTGGAAAAAATCCTTCATGCCCGCATCCCCCATCTCGAAGTACAGCCTCTGATGGCGCTCCTTGGATGGAAAATGCTGTTCCGAGTGACAAAACTCGACGCTACATAATAAATACGTGAAGTTTGCATGCACTACTATCTCTAAACTCTAAAACTAATTGTAGCAATACTACTGAAGTGCTGTATACAAAGGATACGTAGACTCCTTGCCCAGGTATATGACTAGCGAGTTCTCTTGTGACCTTGTAGACTGCTTCTGGGGTTGGGGCTGCAACTCCTGCTTCTTGCTGAACTCTCTGCGTTCCATCTGAACGAGCGTATCTAGCGTGGGGTCGGCACCCCTCAGGTGCGACACGCTGAAGGCCATCCATACCTCCACCAACTCTTCCTCGTCTATTCCATTGGAGATGCATATTTCTGCACCTACAATGAATAATACCTTCCTTCTACAGCAGGTCTAAATATTCACTAACTTCTGCCACGGCTATTTTCACTCTCCCTGTGTTTGCTGACCACGCTCGCTGCGTTCATACCATGTACTTCTGCTACGTGGACAATTTTCATGATTACTAAGCTAACACACAAGAATTCCTTACGAATAATATTTCCACTTCTCCGCTATTCCCAAGTGAATACATATATATGCTCGTAACTCGGTGAATCCTTGTTACTTTCGTCCCCGTTGAACTAACAGAACTCAAAGTATCTTTTCCTACTGTAGACTTCCGTGCTACAAATCTTAATGTCACAATTGTGTGATGTTAATTTATACCACAAGAAGGTGGAAAATGAATGCATGGTGTCACAATTTTGACGCGTTCGCTGGCATCTCCATATTTTCAGTTGAAAAATGCTCTCTTACACAGGCCATAAAACAGGGTGGGCATGAGCATGGGAAGGGCTTATACGATTCCGTATTTCGGCTAGGATCTCTTCTACTGCTCCAATCTTTATGAAATCTGCGATGGTTGAAAATATTTGTGCACTAATCTCGACCTAATATCTGTAACATCAGCCTAATGGTTCTCGAGTTATGACACAGCAACATAAACATTCCCTTTTAATTACCTCTGAAACCACAAGAGACACATAAAATGCCTTTCCTCCACGTTAGCTTCGATGCAAACAAGCTCGAGATGCATGAAAAGCGAAATTCTTCTTGAAAAGTGCTCATTATTGTTGTTCGAATTACGAAAGTGTAATATGTTAAAGGTATAATCCTCCCCACCAAATAACTTACTTAATCATGGAGCTGACACCTTCCTCACCCAGATCAATTCAATTCAGTCCATATCATCCCATCCTATCTCTCTAAGATTCATTTTAATATTGTCCACCCACCTACTCCTTGGTCTTCCCAGTGGTCTCTTTCTTTCCAGCTTTCCAACCAATATTCTATATGCAGTCCTCCTCTCCCCCATTCACCTTACTTGCCCTGCCCATCTTGTCCTCCTTGACTTGATCATTCTATTTCTACTTGGGGAAGAGTAAAAGTTATGAAGCTCCTCATTATGCAGTTTTCTCCAACCTCCTGTTACTTCATCTCTCTTTGGTCCAAATATTCTCAACACCCGGTTCTCAAACACCCTCAGTCTATGTTCCTCCCTTAATGTCATAAACCAGTTCACACTCATACAGAACCACAGGTAAAATTATAGTTCGGTATATTCTAATTTTAATGTTTTTGGACAGCGAGAAGACAAAAGGTTCTGGACTGAATGGTGATTTTCATTCCCCCCTTCCATAGAAAAATATATATTCGCCTGCTAGTTTGATGCTACCTCCGTCCCATCTGACCTCCTGTACTCCCGCTAAATCTAACTATTTCGAGATTTCCACCAAATAACAATTTCATAAACATTCATTTCGAGTTTCTCAACAAGTGGTCGCATGAAGACACTGTTATGCAAAAGGAGCATCTATAATTCTTTTTGTGAATAAGCCAAGACTGCAGTGCAATTTTGCTCATGGGCTACAGTGCTGATGGCCCAAAATTGTATCCAAGATGGGTCAAAATTTGATTGCTGCTTTTAATTGTGTGTTACAAAATATTATTGGCAAATAGTATTATTTCGTTTTGCGAATAACTTATCACCTCAGTACACATTCTATGTTAAATCTGTCACTTAGGCGGCCCATACACGTACGAGTCTGGCTCGGATTAATTTCACCACACACGTACGAGCGTGGCGACCCACACACGGACGAGTTTGGGCTCATTGCAATCCGAGCCGTAATGGTAATCTACAACAGTTCATTTCATACAGCTATAAAACCGAGAGCTGAACACCGATTTCATGCCAAGCTGTTTCGCGTTATGTGAAGTATATAGCTAATTAAAGTTGCATATGATTTGAAGCATTATTACATAATTTTACCATAATTAAGCAGCTATTACCATCAAAGGAAATGCTAATTTACCTAAATAAATGTTCCTCATTGTTGACAGGTCTATTTCTAACAAAATTTTAAGGTCCTAGAAGCGCAGTTCACAGTTTATCATAGTACTATTAGTACTGTAGCCGCCCGCCAACGTACAGCTGCCACGACTATTACTCGAGATGAGTTCTTTATCTGATGGATACGGGTACTTCGGATATGGAAGTGGAACACACTTCGGGGTTCATGAATCCGGAGTCTCCAGATCACACTGTGTATTGCAGTCTTAATTTAATATTTCATACAGTGATCAGTCTTTATATTATTCCTCCAAGCTAGCCGCTCCATTTAACCTTTGTACAACAATTTGCACCCAGCTCACTGACCATACACGCCACTCGTTAGTTACCCTCCTTTAACTCCCTTTTTCAACTGTCCATCTCCGCTCCCTGTAAACAACTGCCCTCTCTTTAAAAGTCCCCCTGTGGGTATAAAAACAAGAAAATAAAAAGAGAAAGCCAGGGGTCCAGCCTGGCATCTGTCCTACATTCGTATTTTTCGAGACGCCCATAAACTTTTTTAGGTCTTCAAGACACACGAGCAGGGAACCCATGACCCCTCCTGGCCGTCTCGCAAAATGTCAGTTCATGGGTTTATGACACTAGAAGCAAACTGGCGACTTTAGGGACAACAGTGAGACCCTAAGCCTAAGGAAGACAATAGTTGAATTAAAACTAGACGGTCCCGGGATGGTACCTCGCCGGATGAGCGTCTCTCAGGGTGTGAAACGACGCATAAATTCGTCATGCCCTTAATTAAATAATTTTGGCGAGGGTCATACGGTTACAGTACTAACAATAAAGTAAGCAGCACAAAGGCAGAGTGACAACTGGTGGCATGTTGTTTGTATGAAATACAGTATTAGGAAAAAATGTCACATAGTTCAGGCATCGGGGGCCTGTCAAAAGGGCATACCATACACTATTTTCTTCATAAAATAATACAAGAAGACTGAAAGTAATTAGTGACATGAATAGAACCAGTCATATATATTTTGTGATAGACGGCATCATTTAAAAATATTTCATAAAATGAATGTAAACACGAAACTGAGAATCATTTCAATAAAATAAACTTCCATCGTAAATTAGTCTTTATGCAACAAACTATTTTGTAGATGAGTGTCCTTAC
Organism: Cryptotermes secundus; assembly: GCF_002891405.2. Classification (NCBI taxonomy): domain Eukaryota; kingdom Metazoa; phylum Arthropoda; class Insecta; order Blattodea; family Kalotermitidae; genus Cryptotermes; species Cryptotermes secundus. The sequence continues at coordinate 370,036 of NW_019733349.1, forward strand.
TAGCAAGGTTAATCGGGACATTTTATTTACTAAGTGTCCACTTACTGTGTACAACTTCCTAGCTCACAGATCCTAAGAGTTCTGACAGTGGTGTTTACCACTAATAATTACTGGGCTTTTGGATGATGGGCAAAGACTGAAAACCCTGTTAATTCTTCCTGGTCTATTATATTCCAGCATATAAGTTTCTTGTTCGAAACACCTACAATTTGCATGTCTCTTATAACCTAAATATACCTCAAGTTGTTTTCTTAAAATGTTCTCTCTAAAATCTTACCACCTTCAAAGCAAAATCATTAAGCCATTACTGCTGGTATTTACATTCACAGAACTTGTTTAGCTGGTTTATTATTGAACTCTGCATGAACATAAACACCATGACAGTGGAGTGAGTCTGAGATTTAATTAATAAGTTGGTTGTAACCCTCAAGGTCATATATGTGACCCAAATTCTCATTTTGTAAACTATCCTACTTATGCTTGAATAATCACAGACCCTTACACCATATATTGTAGCTGAATTCATGATTTTGTACTCCACTTGGTCAAGTATTTCTTTTACAACACACAGGCTGGTTGCAATCCAGCAGAGGTAGGATTCTTTACCTCTTGGCCCTCTGGCATAGCCTCTTTCATGATTGTGATAAAACGTTTCACGTTGCACCATCAGAAATATGTTAGGACTCTTCAAAAACTTAACTTCAATGTTATTAAATGGACCAGCCAAAATATGATTACAGTATTTCAGTCAAATCAGATAACAACTGTCCATCCAGGGTCTAAATCCTGACCATAAAAAATGTTATGAAATGTTACAACAGGACCCTGGACTTGGGCAGATCTTTGGAGCAACCCAACTCCATGGCCTGTAGTATGCAAGCGAACTATACCGACCAAGCAACCGCCTCATGTCGGCAAAGTTAGTCCCAACTTTAGTGGATACAGAGTGTCGCATGGTCAGTGCAACGAATCCCCACGGCCGTTAATTTTAGTTTTCTAGGCTGGAGCCGCTATTTCCTTGAAACAGTTCCTCAATTATCCTCATGAGGATGAGTGAGTTCCTAACCCACTACTTCTCAGAAAATCTGGTAGTGCCAGGAATAGAACCAGGAACTCCAACCGCTAGACCACAGAGGCAGCCAGAACAACCTAAGCAAACGAAAATGGACATGGAATTTGGAATGCGGAATGTAGGAAGACTCGATAGGGCAGGTTCAACGAAAAATATTCACTGAACCAGAAGCTACACAAATGTTCATAAAAATGGGAACTAGAATCATGAATTATGAACAGGATTTTTTTTTTAAGATTTGAGGTTTTCATGGCAGTGACTATGAAGAAAGCAGTCTTCTGGGATGTGGCGCCGTGTAGATGTGGTGTTAACAGACTTTTTTCTTGTACCCAAGGGAATTCTATCAGCAAATTATGAGGGTTGGTTGGTTAAAGGATGTAACACAAGAGAGACACTGCTGTGATATTACTGTTCTACACTTTCACACACCAACAGCAGATAAAACTTACACAAAAACATTAGTTTCTATGAGAAACTAGGATGTGTACTGAATCAATTCCTTATGCAATACATAAAAATTGTGTTAGAAGAGACAAAGCAAGCACTGAAGATACTTTCAAGTCAGTAACTGGGAATAAGAGTATACAAAATCAGTAATGATAATGCGAGTAGCAAACTTTACAACATTAAAAAAATCTGTCAAAGTTCAATATTCCCACATCTCAATATTCATAAATATACTTGGACATCTCCTTATTGAGACACATTCAGACTAATTATATTTTGCTGTGCAGACATCCCATGTTTCACAGGAGCTGACTGTGATACTGATCAATATCTGGTGATTGTGGAAATTAGGTATTCTGTTAAATGAGCAAGCAAAAGTTTTACATGCAGACATTTAATCTCAAGAAGCTAACTGTCGTGGAAGGTAACGAGTATCAGATTTAAATTTCAAACAGGTTTGCAACATTGGAAAACTTAGATGATGTGGACAACAATAGGGCCTGGGAAAGTATTTTCAGAAATATAAAAATTTCAGCCTATGTTATTACAAACTGAAGCAGCATAAGCCATGGTTTCACAAAGAACGTTCAGAAGTAGTACACCTGAGAAGGTAAAGTGCATTGGCTGCAGGAGCCCAGGCAGGCCAAGTGAATAGTGATAAATCTCAATAATGTTAGTTGTAAAGCTAGCAGACATTTCAGGAACGAAAAGGGAACACATGTAAGACAAAAGAAATTACTTTTGAAACCCTAAGGAAAACAATATTTAACACCTGTATAGAGGCATAAAAGAATTTAAAAATTTACCAACACAGATCTAACTGGGCAAACGATGAGAACAGTGATCTGCTTGCAGATTCCTGCATTATGAATATGTGGAAGAATTACTTCTCCCAGCTAGTGAATGTACATGGAGTTAATAGCATTAGGAAGACTGAAATACAAGTTGCGCCAATTTAATTCCCAGACTGGCACAGTGAAAGCAAAATTTTGTGCACTAGCGGCTACTGTCGACTTCGAAATACTCTCCTTGTGAAGCTACACACTTTGTGAGAAGACAGTGCCACTGCCAGAAACAGTCTTGAAAATCGTTTTCCTCGCAGTAACTTTTATCATGTTGCGCTGGATGTCAGGAATGTCAGCAAATCTTTGCCCCTTCAGGGCACTTCTTAATTTTGGAAAGAGCCAAAAATCGCAGGGCACTAAGCAAGGTGAATAGTCCATTTTTGTAATGGATTTCTTAACCAGGAACTAACTCATGAACTCTTTAACACATCAAGCGCAGGGGCACTGCCATGGTGAAGAATCCATTTGTAAGGCCAATGTTCGGTTATTTTCCTCTGAACAGATTTCCGTAACCTTGTCAGCACTTCCAAATAACAGTGCTGATTCACCATCTGTTCTTGTTCAATAAATTCACAGTGAATTACCCCTTGTGATTGAAGAAACGCTCATGCATCGTCTTTTTTGGCCGAGATGAATTCTGTGTTTTGCACTGCAAGCTCTGGCATTTTGTTTCCAGGTCATATTGAAAATACCATGTTTCATCACCGGTAATGACCTTATCAAACATTTGCGTAAAAATCAGATGAAATGTGAAGATGACGTCGTTCCTGGTCATCTGTCAAGATTCGAGGCATCATCCTTGTGGAAATTATTCTTATTCCCAAATCATCCATGTCACAGGTTCCCTATTCATATTCAAATCTTCTGTTATTGGTCTCACACCTAATCTTCGATCTGTCCACATTTGCATCTGTCCTTTGTGTTTTTGGCTGCCCACTTCTTGGGACATTTCGCATATCTTCTCGCCCTTCCTTGAACACCTATACCATTCAAAAACACTCAGTTTCTTCATAGTGTATTCACCATCAGCCACTGTTAATAGGGCTGAAGTTTCACTAGCACTTCTACAAATCTTCCCACAAAACTTGATGTTTATCCACTCCTCTAGATGCTTGTCACTCATATTTCTGCAAACACTATACCACAGACACTACTTCCTCTGCTGCTTGGGAATGAACAATTCATTTGATCTTTCGCTCTTGTAAACACAAGCTGGAACATGTCCACACATGCTTGGATACATGAGTTTACCTGACTCAACACCCCAGCAACACGCTGCACCCATTCCAGGAATGAAATTGTCATACCTTGTACATACAGCTGAGTCATTACTATATCTAAGCTCCATCCTTCTGAGGCTGAGACTGCTACCAATAAGTTTAAAGGATACAAGTGACCATGAACTGACCAAATTCTGGCCGAATTGATTCATGGAAGTGAAACAGTTATGATACTTGTTAACTCTGTTTGGAACAAGGAAGAACTGTCTCAGCAGTGAGGAATTACTGTACCTACATACAAGGATGACGACTGACTGTAGTAATTTCTGAGGCATACCATTACCAACTAAATACAAAGTGTTATCCAACATTGTTTTCAAATTTGAACCCACATTTATGTGAAAGTAGTGGGGATCATCAATGTGTATTTTCAAGGAACAGATCAACTACATCAGATTTATTTCTGCATCTACCATATAACCGAAACTACTCTAACTTAATTCAGCCAAGCCCTCCTTGAGAAGCCACCAGTTGTATAGCTATTCAAGAACTCCCCAGCATTTTATGAAACCCAAAGATTCTTTACCACATTCACAACAGCACTCCACTGGTCCCTATCCTGAGCCAGACCAGTACACTCCAACAAGCTCATCTTATCTCTCTAAGATCCATTTCAACATTATCCACCCAACCATGACTTGGTTTTCCTAGTGTTTTCTTTCCATCTGGCTTTTACCTTCAGTATTCTATATGCATTCCTCTTCGACCCCATTTGTGATACATGCCCTACCCATCGCATCCTCCTCAACTTGATCATTCTAATTACACTTGGCAAAGAGTACGAGTTGTGAAGCTCCTCCTTATTCAGATTTCTCCAACCTCCTGTCACTTCATCTCTCTTTGGTTCAAATATTCTTCTCAACACCCTGCTCTCAAACACACTAAGTCTATGTTCCTCCCTTAATGTCAGAGATCAAGTTTCACACCCATACAGAACAAGAGGCAAAACTACAGTTTTGTATATTCTAATTTTTATGTCTTCTTGACAGCAGACAAGAAGACAAAAAGTTCTAGACTGAATGGTAGCAAGCATTAACAGAGTTAAATCTCCTCTTAATTTCCTCCCGAATCAGGTTTTGATTTATCGTCATTCCCAAATATCTGAAATGTGCCACGTTTTCAAAACATCTGTTTCCTATCTTTACGTCATTATTTTGCTCTGCATTTTGGTGATGAGACAGCGACATATACTTAATTTTCTTTGTGTTTACTTCTAGACCAACCTCCTTACTAGTGTCAATTAAAGTTCCCGTGTTTTTCTTTATGGTATCTGTTATCACCCAGTAGATTCACATCATCAGCATAGACCAGAAGCTGATGTGCCCAATTTCATTTNTCCCATTTTTTCTATATATATATAAACCTGATCAATAGTTGATCTGTTACATCAAAACCCACACTGATGGCCCCCAATAATTTCATCTATATATGGACTTAACACTGAGAGAAGGATACTGGATAAAATACGAAGTCATTAGCAGTCATATCCCACAATATTTACTACAGTCAGTTTCATCACCCTTCTTGTGAACTGGTACAATAATACACTCCTTCCAGTGATCTGGCAATTATTCCTTATTCCAAATAAAATTAATGATTTTATGCATCTCAGCTCAGACTGTAATCTCTCACCTGCTGCATGAACCAGTTCTGCCAAGATTTAATCGTTACTTGGCAATTTATACCTTTTCAACTTTGCAATAGCAAATTTCAAACTCATTAAGACTAGGATCAGGTACTAATACTAACCGCTCAGATGTATGTACTTCTATCTGCCTAACATCACTGACCCCATGTACATTCAATAACTGAGAGAAGTAGTTCTTCACACATTCAAAATATTGTGGGAATCCATCTGCAAGCGGATCACCATTCTCACCCTTCACTAAGTTACTTCTAGACTGGTAATCCTTCTTATTTAATTTATTCCTCTATACAAGTCTCTAATGTTCTTGTCCTTACTGTTCAATGCAAGCTAATTAATTTTGTCTTTCAGATATTCCATCTTTTAATTCTTGAAATACCTGCTGGTTTCACGTCTTATATTGTTCAGATTATCCCCATTTACTTCCCTTCGATCCTGTAAAACTACAATTTGGCTTCTTTCCTTTGATCTAATAATTCTGAGCATCCTTCATCCAACCATGGCTTATGCTTCTTCAATTCATAATAACCTACACTCTCTTTGGCTGAAATTTTAATATTCTAATAGCTTCCCAAGCTCTGTTAATATCAACCTTAGGATCTAAGTTTTCCAGAGTGTGAACATATTTGAGATTTCAACAAGAAACTGCTCTTTACCCTCTACCTAGCTTAACTTCTTGAGATCGAACCTCTTCACATGAACTCTGTGTGTTGTTTGTTCACTGCCAGCCTCTCCCTAACTTTTGCCACCAACAGATAGTGGTATCATAATTTGGTGCCCTGAACAGACATCAAGCACACTTGAATACTGTCTCCTATCTATCAAACTATGGTCAATTTGATAGGCAGTCTTTCCATCAGGAGATGTCCAGTAAATTTATGAATGATGCAATGTGAGAACATTGTACCTCTTACAGTCAGATTTCTGGATGTGGTGAAGTTCTTATTTCATTATCACTACCAATTTCGTTCAAACATTTAGTCCCAGTTGTTGATCTGAAAATGCCTTCCATACATACTTTGGCATTTAGGGAATTTATTGAACACACATTCTAATTCCTAGTAGAAGCTGTCCACATCATGAATTTTATCCTCTGTTGGGGAATGAACATTCAGAACACTGACATCACAAAAGCGCCCTCTTAGTATTATGTACAACATCCTATGACTAATAAACTCTACCCTCTTAACTGCTGATATGAGTCTCTTATGTATGAAAATATCTGTAAGTCATGATTTTCCTTCCCCTTTCCACAGGAAAATGTATATTTGGCTTCTAGTTCAGTGCCGCCTGTGTCCCATGTGATGTACTGTACTCCCACTAAATACAACCCATATTTTGATATTTCTTTAGCCACTGTCATGAGAAAACCTGCCCTATACAGACTTCTTAAATTTCATGTATCAAATATCATGTCCACTTTCTTTAGCTTAAGTTGTTTATCCAAAGAATCCATCCAGGTACAAGGCCCTTTGTGACATTTCATAACAAGCTTATTTTTTACAGTGAGGACTTGTTAGCCCCATGCCCAACCACCAAACTGAAGGACCACCCCTTTTTGGCTGTCTGCAACTGCTTATTCAGTATATTCTCAGTTGCCATCCACATCTGGAGGCCATCTCCTCAATCCACAACCTGAGGATGCACCATGCTGTGGTGATAAGGGAGCCACCTAACATGGGCATCCACCAGATACTGAAGCCTGCGATTCAATTAGAAGTATGCTACAATATTCTCACATAGTTTGGTATTCCCATGAAACTAGTTATGCTAATTACAATGTGTCCAAATGAAACCTATAGTAAAACTTGTATGAATTAATGAGAATGGTGTGAAATAATGCTTTATCGGCACTGATTTTCAACTCTGTTTTAGAACACACCACTAAGGTCCAAGAACACCAGGAGGGACTGCCAATGAACTGAGCACATCAGCTCCTCATTTATGCTGATGATGTTAATTTATGGGTGGGGGGGATACACAAATACCACAATGAGAAATGCAGAACTTATATGCTTGTAGGGGGGCAGGTCTGGCAGTATGCACAGACAAAACTAGGTATATGTTGACATCTCTGTGCCAGAATTTTGGCTACAACTGTAACACAACAACAGTTCATATAGTCACCTTCAAGACATGGAACTGGCAATGACACCAAACAGATCAAATCAGCACTCATGAAGAAATTAAGAGCAGATTAAATTTGAAGAATGTCTGCTACTATCGAGTTCAGAAATCTTTCATCTTGTTTGCCATCTAGAAATGTCAAGATTAAATTATACAAAATTATAATTCTGTCTTTGGTTTAGTATGGGACTGAAACTTGGTCTCTCACCTTAATGGAAGAACAAAGACTGAGTGTACTTGAGGGCACTGAGGAGAATGTCTGGACTTAAGATGGATGAAGTAACAAGAGGATGGAGAAACTTCATACATTGTATACCTCACCCAATACTCTTAAAATTATCAAATAAAGATACAACAGACAAGGCATGTAGCATATGAGGGAGAGAAGAGAGCATATACAAAGTCTTAACAGTAAAACATGGAGGAAAGAGACAGGTGGGAAGACAAGCATAGATACGAGGTTAATATTAAAATGAATCTAATTAACAACTACTATCTTCTCAAGGAGTCACCAGTAACTGGAGTAAAATAAGCGTGCCTTGAGGCAGAATAAAGAAATTTAAGCCTCAATATTCCACCACTCCCATCTTACCAATAATACAGTTGCAAGTCTGCTCTTAGCCACAGTGCTTTTACTATTGCCTAGCATATGCCTAGTATGTTCTCCATACGTCATGCCAGTGTGGCATGACAGAATTCAACGTTTTATTCACTGCTGACAGTGAACCACTGCAAACTGCAGTGAAACTCGCAGAAAGATGGCTTGTGCACAGAATACCTTCAAATTATGTTTTTGGTTCAGGGACTAGACCCATGATGGCTATGCCCCCTTCTTTTGGGGTATATCCTTGCACTTCCTAGCCCTGCCTATCAATCTTCAAAGTTCAACTTTCTCTCCCTCAGACTGTGCTAGACTTATCCGAGTCTGTCTCTATGATGCATATAATGAGTTCCTAGGTACTTTCCAATATTACTATGAAATAGCAATGCCTAAAAAATGGTTAAAGAGCAAACAGTATGCAAATAGATGGGTGACCCTAGGTATAAGGACATCAGGGAATAGACTCAGATTTCTTAACAGGCTAATGAAGGAAGGAAATGTATCAGAAGAATTTAGGAAGTACTACGGTCAGTACAAGAAAATATACAACAAAGTTATCAGTGAAGCAAAAAAATCATCTAATAACATGCGATTAAGAACAGCTGTCAACAAATCGGGGGTAATGTGGGACTTAATCAGGGAGGAGCTAGGTAACCAGAAAAAAATAAAGAAAAATTTTGAAATAAACACAGGCGGAGTAAATACGCAAGACCCAAAAGTAATAGCTAATGTCTTCAACGAATACTATACTAGCATCGCACAAAAAATTTTAGGAGGGACCTCATCAGTAAAAAACCAAGAAGCAAATGTTAATGCAGTCAGATATAACGGTAACAGCATGTTCTTAACCCCAACTACCGAATTAGAAGTTGCAGGCATAATTAAAGGACTTGGTAACAAAAAATCTGCAGGTATAGATGATATCCCAGAGTATGTTGTCAAAAAATGCTATCCAAAGATGATAACTGCTTTGACATATGTAATAAATTTGTCACTTGTAACCGGACACTTCCCTGACCAGCTTAAAATTGCAAAAGTCAAACCCTTGTATAAGAAAGGAAGCGAAACAGATATCGCTAACTATAGACCTATATCATTAATTTCTGTATTTTCAAAAATTATGGAAAAAGTCGTGTATAAAAGACTCTTATCATTCTTAAATATTTACAGCATAATCAATGACAAGCAGCATGGCTTCTGTAAACGGAAAACAACAAAGACTGCAATCGCTGATTTTTTAGGGAAAGTATATAATTCATTGGATGAGAGGCAAATAGGTAATAATTCATTGGATGAGAGGCAAATAGGTATAGGATTATTTTTGGATCTATCTAAAGCTTTTGACCTAGTCGATCACGATATACTGTTAAGGAAGCTGGAACGAATGGGAATAC